>NC_091989.1:194256320-194471320 GCF_044704955.1 Pristiophorus japonicus
CTGTACGTTGCTGAGAGATTTGCTTAGTATTGTCACTGGTGGCAATGAACGCCTGGGTATCGCTATGGCCTTACTCAAGGTTGGGGTCACTACAGTCAAAAGTTTGCGAAGTATGGTGTCGTGGTCAATGCCAAGTACGAAAAAGTCTCCGAGCATGTGCTTCAAAAAACCTTCAAATTCGCAATGTCCTGCAAGGCGTTTTAGCTCAGCGACATAACTCACCACTTCCTGGGCTTCAGACCTTTTGTAGGTGTGGTACCGGTACCTCGCCATCAGAACACTTTACTTCAGGTTCAAATGCTCCCGGACCAGTGTGCACAAATCGTCGTACAATCTCTCTGTGGGTTTCGCTGGAGCGAGCGGATTTTTCATGAGGCCATACATTGGTGCCCCACAGACGGTGAGGAGAATTGTTCTTCATTTGGCAGCGTTCGCTTCTCCTTTCAGCTCGTTGGCTACGAAGTATTGGTCGAGTCGCTCCACAAAGGTTTCCCAATCATCTCCCTCTGAGAATTTCTCCAGGATGCCCACTGTGCTCTGCATCTTTGGGTTCGTGATCTGTATCTCGTCGCCAGTTGTTATGTATGAAGAAAGAGTCTGACTGAATACTGTGAGGTAATAGTAAAGTGTGACCGTAGTCTTTTATTGCAGGTCTCCAGAGTGCCTCGCCAACCTGTGAGGCCTCCTTAAGTACCTGTGCTCCCAAGGGATTATGGGATCGCTTGGGACTCCAGAGGATGAGCCCTCTGTTGACTGTACCGAGTATGTGCAAGTTTACATTATAACATTTACTACCTGGGACTCTCGCGCCCCACAGATCGTGACAGCATAAAGTGCGCAGCGGGGCAGACGTGAAATTGCCTTCTGCCCCCTGTGGGAAGGGGAGGTATTGTCAACTCGGCTGGCCGCCTCGGGAGCGCTAATTAAAGGGAATGGTTTTCAGGTAGGCCAACCTTTATTATTTGCACCAGTCTGGTGCCTGCTGAAACATTTTGATGTTTAATTTCTGCGTGATGTCCAAGCTCCCCGCTGTGTGAGAGTGTTTGGGCTATAATGGCTGTAATGGCTGTAATGGCAGTCGCACAGGTCGCCTTGCAACACAGAACTGCCGACAAGGAGGTTGTGAACTATCATTGGCCCTTGCCTTTAAGCGATGCCGTTACCAATGCGTTGCAAATTGTTGAGCGTCTGTCGCTACTGCCTCGGTCTTGGACGTTAGCGCCCGAAGAAAAATACTTGATTTAATACTTCACTTCCCCCCTGGAGCGCGAACGCTGAATTTCCCAGGAGGAGAGAATCATTAGCCCCGGCGATACTTTTTCTACTTTTCAAAAGTTATCGCCCCAAACAGAGTGCTATGGAATTTTTAGCGCTAAGAACCTTACAACTGTTTCTAATAAATTCAATTACTTGCAAGGATTCAGTTATTCACATTGAAGTAAACCTCCATTAGATGCATTGCAAGTGTTGGGTTTTGCCTCTCTCCTGTTTAGAATATCAAAGGTCAAGGATCAAGCAAGACACTGTAGTTATTTTCCAACTCTGAATAATTTTATTTGACATACAGACCTGACAGTTTTTAACCAGGAAGCAGTTCTTATACAACCTTTCAAGTGAGTACAACTCAAGGATTGATGAAGTCCTTTAGACTAAGAAGATTGCTCTTTTACGCCATCTTGTTTTGATGTCTCATGGTTCTCCTGAAAGTTCTCACAGAATGGACTGTTTTATATGTTTTCCTTCCAGTTTGCTTTTGAACATTATACCACATTTGGGTTGTTTTGAATTTTAACATGAAAGAATAGCGATGGAAGGCAGAAGGGCCTGAGTGGACAAATCCAGGGATGAGTCGTATGAGAGTAGCAGGACCAGGTGGTGCCTGGATCTCGACCCGTCAGTTGATAGAGGACAGAGATAGACTGGCTAAAGAATTAGAAAAGTTGAAAGAAAAGTTGAAGGACCAGGAAAGAGAAGCTCGAGTCACAGAAAAGAAAGGTACCTCGGTTCAGTTGCTGAGGTCGGGGGTGAGGGAGGATTCCTATAGGGATGTCGTGCCTCAACTACACACATCGTTTCTTTCCAACCCTTACTTCAGGATAGGGATGGCCATACCCTTATCGAGGCTTATAGTCACTGGAATTTCTAAGAATGAGAGGTGATCTCATAGAAAGATATAACATTCTGACAGGACTGGACAGGTTAGATGCAGGAAGAATGTTCCCGATGTTGGGGAAGTCCAGAACCAGGGGTCACAGTCTAAGGATAAGGGGTAAGCCATTTAGGACCGAGATGAGGAGAAACTTCTTCACCCAGAGAATGGTGAACCTGTGGAATTCTCTACCACAGAAAGTTGTTGAGGCCAGTTCGTTAGGTATATTCAAAAAGGAGTTAGATGTGGCCTTTACGGCTAAAGGGATTAAGGGGTATGGAGAGAAAGCAGGAATGGGTTACTGAAGTTGCAAAAATGATCAGCCATGATCATATTGAATGGTGGTGCAGGCTTGAAGGTCCGAATGGCCCACTCCTGCACCTATTTTCCATGTTTCTATGTTTCCAAAGGCCTTGTATCTTATCTCTACAGCTGTCGGCATTGTTGCTTGCCAAAGTCTTGGGCCTTGTACTATTCCAAGGTTAAACATGCTGACACCTCTATCTGCTGTCTCAGCTAGGAAATGAGCGAAAATTCTTTTCAGGGCATGTCAGTGGCTTCATTTCCCAACATTCTGATTTTGCTCAAGTTCACAGTTCAGTGTTCTTTTATCAAGTAATCCAGGGTTTCAAGATCATTCTGTTTGTATTCCTAAAAACATTCCGTACTGAAAAGTCCAAAGTGCATCACAAGTTTCAATTATAAACATCCCTTACGAAACAACACTTCCATCGCCCGTTCAGGCAGTGCATTCCAAGTCACAACAACGTGCTGTGTAAAATAAATATTTCCTCATGTCACCTCTGGTTCTTTTGCAAATCACCTTAAATCTGTATCCTGTGATTACCGACCCTTTTTACATGGGATTACACGGGATATACGGCACAAAAACAGGTCATTCGGCCAACCAGTCCATGCCTGCGTTTATGCTCCTCTCGAGCCTCTTCCCGTCTCTACTCACCGCCTCATCTAAATCTATCTGCATAACCCTCTATTCCCTTCTCCCATATGCTTGTCTAGACTCCCCTTAAATGCATCGATACTGTTACGTATGGAGAAAGAGTCAGACGAACACTGTGAGCTCAAAGTAAAGTGTGACCGTAGTCTTTTATTGTGGGTCACCAGAGTGCCTCTCCAACCTGTGAGGCCTCCTTAAATATCTGTGCTCCCAAGGGATTATGGGATCCCTTGGGACTCCAGGGGATGAGCCCTTTGGTGACTGTACAGAGAAAATACAAGTCCACATATATAACAACATTCACCCCCACAAAGTCAATAGTGTAACTATTTACAATGTGAGTCGATCTGGGGCCCTTCTTGCCCTGGTTGGTCATCTCGGTGTGAAAGCTGGTGTTGTTGGATCATTTGTTGGGCCCTCGCTGGGCTGTTGTGCAGCTGGCCTTGCTGGGCTGCCTAGTGTGTTGGGTCCTGCTGGGCTGCTGTGGATGATGGGTTCTGCTTCGTGGTCAACCGTGGTGCCGGTTGCCACTGGTGTGTGTGTTGGGGGATCAAAAAAGGTCGGGTCCAAGGTGGGTTGCTCAGGATAGTCCGTGAATCTGAGTTTGATTTGGTCCAAGTGTTTCCAGTGAATGAGTCCATTTGAAAGTTTGACCCGAAACACCCTGCTCCCCTCTTTGGCCACGACAGTGCCGGGAAGCCACTTGGGACCTTGTCCATAATTCAATACAAATACAGGATTATTGATTTCAATCTCGCGTGACACATTTGCGCTATCATGGTATGTACTTTGTTGAAGCTGTCTGCTCTCTACCTGTTCATGTAGATCAGGGAGAACTAACGAGAGCCTTGTCTTAAGTGATCTTTTCATCAGCTGTTCAGCAGGTGGGATCCCAGTGAGTGAGTGGGGTCTCGTGCGGTAGCTAAGCAGGACTTAGGATAGGCGAGTCTGCAGTGAGCCTTCAGTTACCCTCTTTAAGCTTTGCTTGATGGTTTGCACTGCTCTCTCTGCCTGACCATTGGACGCTGGTATAAACGGGGCAGATGTGACATGTTTGATCCCGTTACGGGTCATGAATTCTTTGAACTCATCACGGGTAAAACATGGCCCGTTGTCGCTCACCAGGACATCGGGTAAGCCGTATGTGGTAAACATGGCCCGCATGCTTTCAGTAGTGGCAGCGGACATGCTAGCCGACATTATTTCAAATTCAATCCACTTGGAGTACGCGTCTACAACCACAAGGAACATTTTACCCAAGAACGAGCCTGCATAGTCGACGTGTACCCTAGACCACGGTTTGGAGGGCCAAGACCATAAACTTAGCGGCGCCTCCCTGGGTACATTGCTTAACTGCGAGCATGTATTACATCTGTGAACACAGGACTCTAAGTTCGCATCGATACCGGGCCACCACAAGTGGGATCTGGCTATCGCTTTCATCTTTACGATGCCTGGGTGGGTACTGTGGAGGTCATTGACGAAGGTGTCTCTGCCCTTCTATGGAACCACAACACGATTGCCCCACAGAAGGCAGTCGGCCTGTATAGACATTTCATCTTTGCACTGCTGGAACGGCTTTATCTCTTCCTGCATTTCCACTGGGACACTGGACCAGCTCCCGTGAAGCACACAGCTTTTGACTAGAGTTAATAAGGGGTCCTGGCTTGTCCAGGTTTTGATCTGCCGGGCAGTGACTGGTGATTGCTCACTCTCAAATGCTTCCATAACCATGGCTAGATCTGAGGGCTGCGCCATTTCCACCCAGTGGTGGGCAATGGCAGCCTACTGAGAGCATCGGCGCAGTTTTCTGTTTTGAGCATAACAATTTTCTCGCTTTTACAAAGGCATTTTCTTGGCTTTTACCCCAAACCCATTCGCCCCCTTTTTGTAGTAAGACATGTAGTAGTTCTAACAGTGTGCTGAGACCTGGTAAGAAGTTACCAAAGTAGTTCAGGAGTCCCAGAAACGACCGCAGCTCCGTCATGTTCTGTGGCCTCAGTGCGTTCTCGATTGCCTCCGTCTTCGCGTTGGTGGGCCTGATGCTGTCCACCACAATCCTCCGTTCCAAGAACTCCACTTCAGGCACCAGGAAAACGCATTTCAAGCGTTTTAACCTGAGCCCCACGCGGTTGAGCCGACTAAGAACCTCCTCCAGGTTCTGCAGATGTTCAACTGTGTTCCCACCTGTGTCCAAGATGTGGCCCTGGAAGACCACAGTGTGCAGGACTGATTTCAGTAAGCTTTCCATGTTTCTCTGGAATATCGCCGCCATTGATCGAATTCCAAACGGGCATCTGTTATAAATAAAAAGACCTTTGTACCCATTGATGTAGGTGAGGGCCTTCGATGATTCCTCCAGTTCCTGTGTCATGTAGGCTGAAGTCAGATCCAGCTTCATGAAATTCTTTTCTCCTGCCAGCGTTGCAAAGAGGTCGTCGGCCTTTGGTAGTGGGTAGTAGGTAGTGGAGAAACGATTGATAGCTACTTTGTAATCGCCACAGATTCTGATGGTGCCATCTCTCTTGAGGACTGGGACAATAGGGCTGGCCCACGCGTTGAACTCGATCGGTGAAATGATGCCCTCTCTTTGCAGCCGGTCTAGCTCGATCTCTACCCTTTCTCTCATCATGTACGGAACTGCTCTCACCTTGTGATGGATGGATCGCACCCCCGGAATTAGGTGGATCTGCACTTTTGCTCCTTGGAATTTCCCGATGCCTGGTTCGAACAGTGAAGGAAATTTGTTTAAGATCTGGGCACATGAAATGTTGCCAGCGGGCGATAGCGCTCGGACGTCGTCCCAGTTCCAGCGTATCTTTCCCAGCCAACTCCTGCCGAGCAGCGTGGGACCATCGCCCGGTACCACCCAGAGTGGCAGCTTCTGCACCACTCCATCATAGGAGACCTTTACAGTAGCACTGCCGATTACAGGAATCAGTCCTTTTGTGTAAGTTCTTAGTTTCGTGTGAACTGGAATTAAGACTGGCCTTGAGGCTGTGCTGCACCACAACCTTTCTGAAGTCTTTTTGCCCATGATGGACTGGCTCACGCCCATGTCCAGCTCCATTGACACCGGGAGTCCATTTAGTTCAACATTCAGCATTATCGGGGGACAATTCGTGGTGAATGTGTGCACCCCATGTACCTCTGTCTCCTCGGTCTGAGGCTCTGGCTCGTCGTAATCCTCCGTGGATCTGTCCTCCTCTGCAACATGGTGGGTTGCAGGTTTAACAGGATTTGCAGCTCGCCTGTACATATGTTGGAGGTGTCCCATTGTTCCACAGCCCTTGCAAACATACCCTTTGAATTGGCATGAATGGAAACGATGATCACCCCCGCAGCACCAACAAAGTGTTAATGGCCTTGCAGTCATCATCCTTGATGACCTGACCTGTACGTTGCGATTCGAAAACAACATCACTTTGTTCACAGTACTTGTAGCATCACTTGTGTGCTGAGAGATTTGCTTAGTATTGTCACTGGTGGCAATGAACGCCTGGGTATCGCTATGGCCTTACTCAAGGTTGGGGTCACTACAGTCAAAAGTTTGCGAAGTATGGTGTCGTGGTCAATGCCAAGTACGAAAAAGTCTCCGAGCATGTGCTTCAAAAAACCTTCAAATTCGCAATGTCCTGCAAGGCGTTTTAGCTCGGCGACATAACTCACCACTTCCTGGCCTTCAGACCTTTTGTAGGTGTAGAACCGATAACTCGCCATCAGAACGCTTTCCTTCGGGTTCAAATGCTCTCGGACCATTGTGCACAAATCATCTTACGATTTCTACGTGGGTTTCGCTGGAGTGAGCAGATTCTTCATGAGGCCATACGTTGGTGCCCCACAGACGGCAAGCAGGATCGCCCTTCGTTTGGCAGCGCTCTCTTCCCCATCTAGCTTGTTGGCCATGAAGTATTGGCCGAGTCACTCCACAAAAGTTTCCCAATCATCTCCCTCAAAGAATTTCTCCAGGATGTCCACTGTATCTTTGGGTTCGCTTTCTGTATCTCGTCGCCAGTTGTTATGTATGGAGAAAGAGTCATACGGAACACTGTGAGCTCAAAGTAAAGTGTGACCGTAGTGCCTCTCCAACCTGTGAGGCCTCCTTAAATACCTGTGCCACCAGGGCATTATGGGATCCCTTGGGACTCCAGGGGATGAGCCCTCTGGTGGCTGTACAGAGTAAATACAAGTTTACATATATAACAGATACTATTTACTTCAACTGCTCCCTGTGGTAGAAAGTTCCACATTCTCACCACTTTTTGAGGTAATAAGCTTCTTCTGAATTCCCTATTTGATTTCTTAGTGACTATCTTATATTGATGGCCTCTAGATACGTTCTTTCACACAATTGGAAATATTCTCTCTGTATCCACTCTATCATAATTTTAAAGACCTCCATTAGGTCATCCCTCAGCCTTTTTTTAAGAGAAAAGAGACCCAGCCTGTTCATCCTTTCCTGATATGTATACCCTTGTATTTCTGGTATCATCCTCGTAAATCTTCTCTGCACCCTCTACAGTGCCTCTATATCCTTTGTTTAATATGGTGACCAGAAATGTATGCAGTACTCTAAGTGTGGTCTAACCAAGGTTCCATACAGGTTTAGCATAACTTCCCTACTTTTCAATTCTATCCGTCTAGAAATAAACCCTAGTGCTTGGTTTGCTTTTTTTACGGCCTTGCTAACCTGTGTCACAACTTTTAGTGATTTGTGTATTTGTATCCGAGATCCCTTTGTTCCTCTGCCCCACCCAGACTCGCACCCTCCAAGTAATAAGTGACCTCCCTATTCTTCCTACCAAAATGTAATACCTCACATTTATCTGTGTTGAACTTCATCTGCCAATTATATGCCAATTCTGCAAGTTTATTAATGTTCTCCTGTAATTTGTTGCACTCCTCCTTAGTATTGACTATTGCCTAATTTGGTGTCATCCGCAAATGTAGAAATTGTGTTTTTGATGCCAAACTCTAAATCGTTAATATAAATTGTGAACAGCAGTGGTCCCAGCACTGATCCTTGTGGAACACCACTACCCATCTTCTGCCCCTGTGAATTTTTTACCCCTACTCTCTGCTTTCTGTCTGGAAGCCAGCTAGCGATCCACTCTGCTACTTGTCCCCTGACTCTGCATTCTCTGACCTTGTTCATCAGTCTATTATGGAGTACTTTTTGAAAATCTAGATAAATTACATCTACTGCATTACCCTTGTCTACTCTCTCTATTACCTCTTTAAAAATTCACTGAGGTTGGTCAAGCTGTTGAGATCCATGCTTACTATTCAATATTATATTTTTGGTTTCTAGATGTTCTTCTATTTTCTCCTTTAGTCGGGATTCCATTATTTTTCCTACCACCGATGTTAAGCTGACTGGTCTATAATTCCCTGGACATATTCTATTCCCCTTCTTAAATATAGGTATTATGTTAGCTATCTGCCAGTCCTCTGGCACTATACAGGGTGGCAGGCGGTGGCTAGTGGGGTGCTGCAGGGCTCAGTGCTGGGACCCCAGCTATTTACAATATACATTAATGATTTGGATGAAGGAGTTGAGTGTCGTGTCTCCGGGTTTGCAGATGACACTAGGCTGGGTGGCAGTGTGAGCTTTGAGGAGGATGCTAGGAGGCTGCAGGGCGACTTGGACAGGTTGGGTGGGTGGGCAGGTGTATGGAAGATGCAGTATAATGTGGATAAATGTGTGGTTGTCCACTTTGGTGGCAAAAACAGGAGGGCAGAACATCATCTGAATGGTGGCAGATTCGGAGGAGGGGAGGTGCGGCAGGACCTGGGTGTCATGGTGCATCGGTCATTGAGGGTTGGCGTGCGGGTGTGGCGGGCGGTGAGGCGGGCGGGTGGTATGTTGGCCTTCATAGCGGGAGGGTTTGTGTCTAGGAGCAGGGAGATCTTACTGCAGTTGTACGGGGCCTTGGTGAGGCCACTCCTTGAATGTTGTGTACAGTTTTGGTCTCCTAATCTGAGGAAGGACATTCTTGCTGTTGGGGGAGTGCAGCGGGGGTTCACCAGACTGATTCCCGGGATGGCAGGACTGACATGTGAAGAGAGACTGGGTCGACTGGGCGTGTGTTCACTGGAGTTTGGAGGAGTGAGAGGGGATCTCATGGAAGCATATATAATTCCGACGGGATTGGACAGGTTGGATGCAGGGGGAGTGTTCCCGATGTTGGGGAGGTCCAGAATCAGGGGTCACGGTCTAGGGATGGGGGGGTGGGCCGTTTGGGACCGAGATGAGGAGAAATTTCTTCACTCAGAGAATTGCGTACCTGTGGAATTCTCTGCCACAGAAAGTTGTTGGGGCCAATTCGTTGGATATGTTCAAGGGGGAGTTGGATGTGGCCCTTGCGGCTGGAGGGATCGGGGGGTGTGGAGGGAGAGCAGGAGTGGGGTAGTGAAGTTGCCATGGTCGTGTTGGGTGGTGGTGCGGGCTCAGGGGGCCGAATGGCCTACTCCTGCACCTATTTTCTATGTTTCTATACTTCAATGCCTCAGCAGGGAATCCGTCCGCCCCATAACCTTGTTGCTTTTAAAAAAGGAGGGAGAAAACAGGGAATTATAGACCGGTCAGCCTGACATCAATAGTGGGTAAAATGATGGAATCAATTATTAAGGATGTCATAGCAGCGCATTTGGAAAGAGGTGATATGATAGATCCAAGTCAGCATGAATTTGTGAAAGGGAAGTCATGCTTGACAAGTCTTCTGGAATTTTTTGGGGATGGTTCCAGTGGAGTGGACAGGGGAGAACCAGTTGATGTGGTGTGTTTGGACTTTCGGAAGGCTTTCGGCGGGGTCCCACACGGGAGATTATTGTGCAGGGTTAAAGCGCATGGGATTGGGGGTAGTGTGCTGACGTTGATTGAGAACTGGTTGGCAGACAGGAAGCAAAGAGTAGGAGTAAATGAGCACTTTTCAGAATGGCAGGCAGTGACTAGTGGGGTACCGCAAGGTTCTATGCTGGGGCCCCAGC
Organism: Pristiophorus japonicus; assembly: GCF_044704955.1. Taxonomy (NCBI): domain Eukaryota; kingdom Metazoa; phylum Chordata; class Chondrichthyes; family Pristiophoridae; genus Pristiophorus; species Pristiophorus japonicus. Next base: position 194,266,418 of record NC_091989.1, read on the forward strand.
TGTTTACATTGTACATTAATGATTTAGACGAGGGGATTAAATGTAGTATCTCCAAATTTGCGGATGACACTAAATTGGGTGGCAGTGTGAGCTGCGAGGAGGATGCTATGAGGCTGCAGAGTGACTTGGATAGGTTAGATGAGTGGGCAAATGCATGGCAGATGAAGTATAATGTGGATAAATGTGAGGTTATCCACTTTGGTGGTAAAAACAGAGAGACAGACTATTATCTGAATGGTGACAGATTAGGAAAAGGGGAGGTGCAACGAGACCTGGGTGAGCCTGCTTTATATAGGGAGGCAGCACGAGGTGCAGTAATGTGTGCCTCCCGGGCTTTCCCCATCTGCTGGCTATTACATGTAATTACATGGTACGGAGCATGGTTGCAAATACATCACAACACTTCCCCCCAAGTCTTAGAAGCGGTTTACAGGTCGAGCTGACCGGGGGTCTGCGCTCTCTGGTTGAGCGTCTGAGTTGGACGCTGGGTGTGGGCGACCTGACTGGAGTGTCGCTGCCTTGCGGTGCTGTGGCTCTGGTCAGACTGTCCAGTGTGACGGGTTCTGTCTCTTGGTGAACCACCGGTTCTGTTGCTTGTGGTTGGAAGTCGATATCACTGTATCATCCAGTGGTTCTGGATCATCGGTAAACCTCAATTAGGTTTGATCGATGTGCTTCCTGCAGGTTTGGCCATTAGTGAGTCTCACCACAAATACCCTACTCCCCTCTTTAGCTACGACAGTGCCTGCGAGCCACTTGGGGCCCGTGCCAAAGTTCAGCATGAAAACAGGGTCATCGACATTGATACAACGCCTTACAGAGTTGCGGTCATGTTTTGTACATTGCTTAAGACGCCGGTTTTCGACAATCTCACTTAAAACCGGGTGCACAAGGGACAACCTTGTTTTGAGGGTCCTCTTCATGAGGAGTTTGGCGGGGGGAACCCCTGTGAGTGAGTGGGGCCGATATGCAAGCAGCACGCGAGGCAGACGGGTCTGCAAGGGGTCTTCCGTCACTCGCTGCATGCCCTGATTATGATCTGTACAGCCCGTTCAGCTTGGCCATTGGAGGCTGGTTTGAATGGGGCCGACCTGAACTGCTTTATGCCGTTACAGCACATAAATTCGCGAAATTCGGAACTCGTAAAGCATGGTCCATTGTCACTAACAAGGACGTCGGGCAGGCCGTGGGTGGCGATCATTGTCCGAAGGCTCTCTATTGTGGCGGTGGATGTACTGGACGACATTATAACACATTCGATCCATTCAGAGTAAGCATCAATTACAACTAGGAACATTTTTCCGAGAAAGGGACCCACGTAGTCTACGGGACCAGGGTTTGGAAGGCCAGGACCACAGGCTCAGGGGGGCTTCCCTGGGTACGTTGCTGAGTTGCACCGGTGTACGAATGACTCTAAGTCTGCGTCAATGCCGGGCCACCACACGTGCGATCTCACAATGGCTTTCAACATTATGATGCAGGGGCTGTGCTATGGAGATCCTTGACAAATGAATCTCTGCCCTTCTTGGGCAAGACTACGCGATTTCCCCACAAAATGCAGTCGGCCTGGATGGATAACTCGTCCTTGCGCCAGTGAAGCGGCTTAAAATCGCCATGCATCTCTCCATACGTGGTTGCCCAGTTTCCACTCAAGATACAGTTTTTCACTTGGGACAGCAGTGGGTCTTGGCTGGTCCAGATTCTTATCTGGCGCGCCGTGACGGGTGACCCTTCGCCCTCAAAGGCTTCCATGGCCATGACCAATTCCGCGGGCTGCTCCACTTCACCCTCGGTGGTGGCAAGCGGGAGCCGGCTGAGCGTATCTGCGCAGTTATCGGTGCCTGGTCTGTGGCGGATCGTGTCCTCGTAAGCGGACAGCGTTAGTGCCCACCTCTGAATGCGAGCTGAGGCGTTGGTATTAATGCCTTTGCTCTCAGAGAATAATGATGTGAGCGGCTTGTGGTCGGTTTCTAGTTCGAACCGCCGGCCATATATGAACTGGTGCATCTTTTTTACTATGTACACACAAGCTAGGGCCTCCTTTTCGACCTTGCTGTACCCCCTTTCAGCATATGCTACAGGTTGGAGCTTACCCGACACGTCCGCTTGCTGAAGTACACACCCGATCCCGTAGGATGATGCATCGCATGCTAAAACAAGATGCCTACAGGGATTATACAGTGTCAGTAGTTTGTTTGAGCATAATAAGTTTCAGGCCTTCTCGAAGGCAATTTCTTGATTTTTACCCCAGACCCAGTCATCACCCTTATGGTGCAGTACATGTAATGGTTCAAGCAAAGTGCTCAGCCCAGGCAGAAAGTTACCAAAGTAGTTCAGTAGTCCTAGGAACGAGCGCAGCTCCGTCGTGTTGCGTGGTCTCGGGGCCTTCTGGATCGCCTCCGTCTTGGTGTCTGAGGGTCTGATACCATCTGCTGCGATTCTCCTTTCCAGGAATTCTACCTCTGGTGCCAAGAAGATGCATTTAGTTCATTTCAATCTTAGACCTACTCGATTTAGTCGGCATAGGACCTCTTCCAGGTTATGGAGGTGTTCATTGGTGTCATGTCCGGTGATCAAGATGTTGTCTTGGAAGACGACAATTCCCGGGACAGATTTCAGCAAGCTCTCCATGTTTCGTTGGAAGATCGCAGCCGCTGAACGGATCCCGAAGGGACACCGGTTATATACGAACAGCCCCTTGTGTGTGTTTATACACGTCAGCTCCTTGGACGATTCCGCCAGCTCCTGGGTCATGTACGCCGAGGTGAGGTCCAATTTCGAAAACAGCTTTCCGCCCGACAGGGTCGTGAACAGATCCTCCACCTTGGGTAACGGGTACTGGTCCTGTAACGATACTCGGTTTCTGGTTACTTTATAATCCCCACAGATTCTAATTGTCCCATCACTTTTAAGAACGGGGACAATGGGATTGGCCCAGTCATTAAATTCCACTGGCGATATGATGCCTTCGCGCTGAAGCTGATCTAGCTCAACTTGTACTTTCTCCCGCATCATGTAAGGGACCGCTCTGGCCTTGTGGTGAACGGGTCTTGCGTCTGGGCTGAGGTGCATTGTTACCTTGACCCCTGTGAAGCTGCTGATGCCAGGCTGGAACAGTGATGGAAACTTGTCTAAGACCTGCACACACGTGGCTTTCTCCACCGATGATAATGTTTTTTACATCGCCCCATTTCCAGTTAAAATTCCGTAGCCAACTTCTGCCAAGCAGCATGGGCCCGTTACCGGGAACAATCCATAGTGGCAATTTATGCACAGAACCATCATGCAGCACCTGAACCATTGCACTTCCGAGGACCGGGATAATCTCTTTAGTGTAGGTGTGCAGCTTCGCATCGATCAGGCTCAGCTTGGGCCTGTGTGCCTTGTTTGCCCATAACTTTTCGAAGGCCTTCTGGCTCATGATCGATTGGCTCGCAGCCGTGTCCAGTTCCATCGGTACCGGTATGCCGTTCAGTTTAACGTTCATCATAATCGGGGGACTCTTGTTGGTAAAGGTGTGCACCTCATGCACGTGCACCCCATGTACCTCTTCCTCCTCGGTCATCTCTGTGCGATCCTCAGGATCTACGCTTGACCTCCCATCCTCCGCTACATATCGAGTTGCAGCACGTTTACACATTCGTTGGAGGTGCCCCATCATTGAACAATTCTTGCAGACATATTGTTTGAACCTGCGCTGGTTTGCGCGATGAGCCCCTCCCCAGCGCCAACAGCTTGCTGATGGACTTGCATTCACAGGTACTGATCTCTTCGCATTAGTCCATTGTTGTGGTGAGTAAGTCATCTCAGGTCAAGCAGAGATCGCATTAGCCCAGCTGGGGTACTTCTGCCTGCCGACAAATTTATCTTATTCACGGTGTTTGGCCCCGGGTGATTCCGAAGTTGTGAGTAGAGTAGCTTTGTTTCTACCTCTCTGGCCATGTATGCCTGAGCAATCAGGGTGGCTTTGGCTAAGTCCAAGTCTTCCTCTGCTAGCAATTTGTGGAAAATCCCTTCGTGTCCGATTCCCAAAACAAAGAATTCTCTGAACATTTCTTCAAGAACTGTCCCGAATTTGCATAGCCCAGCGAGACGCCTTAGCTCAGCGATGAACGCTGCCTACTCCACACTGGTGGGTGTAGAAACGGTACCTCACCATGAGCGCACTGCATTTTGCCGTTAGGTGATTTCGAACTAGCTCACACAGTTCTTCGTAACTTTTCTCAGTGGGTTTTGGCAGGGCCAGAAGGTCAATGCGTATGTCCGTGATCCACAGACCGTGAGGAGGACGGCCCTGTGTTTGCAGGAGGACACAGAGAGGCTGCAAGGAGATTTAGATAGGTTAAGCAAATGGGCTAAGGTTTGGCAGATGGAATACAATGTCAGAAAATGTGAGGTCATCCACCTTGGGAAAAAAAACAGTAAAAGGGAATATTATTTGAATGGGGAGAAATTACAACATGCTGCGGTGCAGAGGGACCTGGGGGTCCTTGTGCATGAATCCCAAAAAGTTAGTTTGCAGGTGCAGCAGGTAATCAGGAAGGCGAATGGAATGTTGGCCTTCATTGCGAGAGGGATGGAGTACAAAAGCAGGGAGGTCCTGCTGCAACTGTATAGGGTATTGGTGAGGCCACACCTGGAGTACTGCGTGCAGTTTTGGTCACCTTACTTAAGGAAGGATATACTAGCTTTGAAGGGGGTACAGAGACGATTCACTCGGATGATTCCAGAGATGAGGGGGTTACCTTATGATGATAGATTGAGTAGACTGGGTCTTTACTCGTTGGAGTTCAGAAGGATGAGGGGTGATCTTATAGAAACATTTAAAATAATGAAAGGGATAGACAAGATAGAGGCAGAGAGGTTGTTTCCACTGGTCGGGGAGACTAGAACTAGGGGGCACAGCCTCAAAATACGGGGGAGCCAATTTAAAACCGAGTTGAGAAGCAATTTCTTCTCCCAGAGGGTTGTGAATCTGTGGAATTCTCTGCCCAAGGAAGCAGTTGAAGCTAGCTCATTGAATGTATTCAAGTCACAGATAGATAGATTTTTAACCAATGGAATTAAGGGTTACGGGGAGCGGGCGGGTAAGTGGAGCTGAGTCCACGGCCAGATCAGCCATGGTCTTATTGAATGGCGGAGCAGGCTCGAGGGACTAGGTGGCCTACTCCTGTTCCTAATTCTTATGTTCTTATAGAAACATAGAAAATAGCTGCAGGAGTAGGCCATTCGGCCCTTCTAGCCTGCACCGCCATTCAATGAGTTCATGGCTGAACATGCAACTTCAGTACCCCATTCCTGCTCTCTCGCCATACCCCCGATCCCCCTAGTAGTAAGGACGACATCTAACTCCTTTTTGAATATATTTATTGAGCATAACAGTTTTCTAGCTTTTACAAAGGCATTTTCTTGGCTTTTACCCCAGACCCACTCGTCTCCTTTACACAGTAAGGCGTGCAGTAGTGCTAAGACCCGGTAAGAAGTTACCAAAATAGTTCAGGAGTCCTAGAAATGATCACAGCTCCGTCACGTTCTGTGGCCTCGGTGCGTTCTCGGTCGCCTCCGTCTTCGAATCGGTGGGCCTGATGCCGTCCGCCGCGATTCTCCTCCCCAGGAACTCCAAATGCACTTTGAGCGTTTTAACCTGAGATACGCGGTTGAGTCGACTAAGCACCTCCAGGTTCTGCAGATGCTCAGCGGTGTCCCGACCTGTAACCAAGATGTCGTCATGGAAGTCCTCCATGCGCAGGACCGATTTTAGTAAGCTTTCTATGTTTCTCTGGAATATCAGTGCCGTTGATCGAATTCCAAATGGCATCTGTTATAAACAAAAAGACCTTTGTGCTTGTTGATGCAGGTGAGGGCCTTCGATGCTTCCTCTAGTTCCTGCGTCATGTAGGCTGAAGTCAGATCCAGCTTTGTGAATGTCTTTCCTCCTGCCAGTGTTGCAAAGAGGTCATTGGCCTTTGGTAGTGAGTATTGGTCCTTCAGGGAGAAACGATTGCTAGTTACTTTGTAATCACCACAGATTCTGATGGTGCCATCTCCCTTGTGGACTGGGACAATCGGGCTGGCCCACTTTTTGAATTCGATCGGTGAAATGATGCCCTCTCTTTGCAGCCGGTCGAGCTCGATCTCTACCCTTTCTCTCATCATGTACGGTACTGCTCTCGCCTTGTGATGAATGGTCGTGCACCCGGAATTAAGTGGATCTGCACTTTTGCTCCTCGGAATTTCCTGATGCCTGGTTCGAACAGCGAAGGGAACTTGTTTAAGACCTGGGCACACGAAGTGTCGTCAGTGGGTGAGAGCGCTCGGGCGTCGACCCAGTTCCAGCGTATCTTTCCCAGCCACCTCCTGCCGAGCAGCGTGGGTCCATCGCCCGGTACCACCCAGAGTGATAGCTTGTGCACCGCTCCATCGTAGAAGACCTTTACGGTAGCACTGCCGATTACAGGAATCAGTTCCTTTGTGTAAGCTCTTAGTTTCGTGCGAGTTGGAGTTAAGACTGGCCTTGAGGCTATGCTGCACCACAATTTTTCAAAAGTCTTTTTGCTCATGATGGACTGGCTCGCGCCCATTTCCAGCTCCATTGACACTGGGAGTCCATTTAGTTCAACATTCAGCATTATTGGAGGACACTTTGTGGTACAAGCACCCCATATACCTATGCCTCCTTGGTCTGAGGCTCTGATTCATCGTAATCCTCCGTGGATCTGTCCTCCTCTGCAACATGATGCTTTGCAGGATTAACAGTATTTGCAGCTCACCTGCACATACGTTGGAGGTGTCCCATTGTTCCACAGCCCTTGCAAACGTACCCTTTGAATCACCATGAATGGAAATGATGATCACCCCCACAGCACCAACAAGGTGTTAATGGCCTTGCATTCATCACCCTTGATGATGGACTCTGAGACATCTGCTGACGTCTGGCCTTCAGACCTTTTGTAGGTGTGGTACCGGTACCTCGCCATCACTTTACTTCAGGTTCAAATGCTCCCGGACCAGTGTGCACAAATCGTCGTACAATCTCTCTGTGGGTTTCGCTGGAGCGAGCGGATTTTTCATGAGGCCATACATTGGTGCCCCACAGACGGTGAGGAGAATTGTTCTTCGTTTGGCAGCGTTCGCTTCTCCTTTCAGCTCGTTGGCTACGAAGTATTGGTCGAGTCGCTCCACAAAGGTTTCCCAATCATCTCCCTCTGAGAATTTCTCCAGGATGCCCACTGTGCTCTGCATCTTTGGGTTCGTGATCTGTATCTCGTCGCCAGTTGTTATGTATGAAGAAAGAGTCTGACTGAATACTGTGAGGTAATAGTAAAGTGTGACCGTAGTCTTTTATTGCACGTCTCCAGAGTGCCTCGCCAACCTGTGAGGCCTCCTTAAGTACCTGTGCTCCCAAGGGATTATGGGATCGCTTGGGACTCCAGAGGATGAGCCCTCTGGTGGCTGTACCGAGTATGTGCAAGTTTACATTATAACATTTACTACCTGGGACTCTCGCGCCCCACAGATCGTGACAGCATAAAGTGCGCAGCGGGGCAGACGTGAAATTGCCTTCTGCCCCCTGTGGGAAGGGGAGGTATTGTCAACTCGGCTGGCCGCCTCGGGAGCGCTAATTAAAGGGAATGGTTTTCAGGTAGGCCAACCTTTATTATTTGCACCAGTCTGGTGCCTGCTGAAACATTTTGATGTTTAATTTCTGCGTGATGTCCAAGCTCCCCGCTGTGTGAGAGTGTTTGGGCTATAATGGCTGTAATGGCTGTAATGGCAGTCGCACAGGTCGCCTTGCAACACAGAACTGCCGACAAGGAGGTTGTGAACTATCATTGGCCCTTGCCTTTAAGCGATGCCGTTACCAATGCGTTGCAAATTGTTGAGCGTCTGTCGCTACTGCCTCGGTCTTGGACGTTAGCGCCCGAAGAAAAATACTTGATTTAATACTTCACTTCCCCCCTGGAGCGCGAACGCTGAATTTCCCAGGAGGAGAGAATCATTAGCCCCGGCGATACTTTTTCTACTTTTCAAAAGTTATCGCCCCAAACAGAGTGCTATGGAATTTTTAGCGCTAAGAACCTTACAACTGTTTCTAATAAATTCAATTACTTGCAAGGATTCAGTTATTCACATTGAAGTAAACCTCCATTAGATGCATTGCAAGTGTTGGGTTTTGCCTCTCTCCTGTTTAGAATATCAAAGGTCAAGGATCAAGCAAGACACTGTAGTTATTTTCCAACTCTGAATAATTTTATTTGACATACAGACCTGACAGTTTTTAACCAGGAAGCAGTTCTTATACAAACTTTCAAGTGAGTACAACTCAAGGATTGATGAAGTCCTTTAGACTAAGAAGATTGCTCTTTTACGCCATCTTGTTTTGATGTCTCATGGTTCTCCTGAAAGTTCTCACAGAATGGACTGTTTTATATGTTTTCCTTCCAGTTTGCTTTTGAACATTATACCACATTTGGGTTGTTTTGAATTTTAACATGAAAGAATAGCGATGGAAGGCAGAAGGGCCTGAGTGGACAAATCCAGGGATGAGTCGTATGAGAGTAGCAGGACCAGGTGGTGCCTGGATCTCGAGCCGTCAGTTGATAGAGGACAGAGATAGACTGGCTAAAGAATTAGAAAAGTTGAAAGAAAAGTTGAAGGACCAGGAAAGAGAAGCTCGAGTCACAGAAAAGAAAGGTACCTCGGTTCAGTTGCTGAGGTCGGGGGTGAGGGAGGATTCCTATAGGGATGTCGTGCCTCAACTACACACGTCGTTTCTTTCCAACCCTTACTTCAGGATAGGGATGGCCATTCCCTTATCGAGGCTTATAGTCACTGGAATTTCTAAGAATGAGAGGTGATCTCATAGAAAGATATAAAATTCTGACAGGACTGGACAGGTTAGATGCAGGAAGAATGTTCCCGATGTTGGGGAAGTCCAGAACCAGGGGTCACAGTCTAAGGATAAGGGGTAAGCCATTTAGGACCGAGATGAGGAGAAACTTCTTCACCCAGAGAGTGGTGAACCTGTGGAATTCTCTACCACAGAAAGTTGTTGAGGCCAGTTCGTTAGATATATTCAAAAAGGAGTTAGATGTGGCCTTTACGGCTAAAGGGATCAAGGGGTATGGAGAGAAAGCAGGAATGGGTTACTGAAGTTGCAAAAATGATCAGCCATGATCATATTGAATGGTGGTGCAGGCTTGAAGGTCCGAATGGCCCACTCCTGCACCTATTTTCCATGTTTCTATGTTTCCAAAGGCCTTGTATCTTATCTCTACAGCTGTCGGCATTGTTGCTTGCCAAAGTCTTGGGCCTTGTACTATTCCAAGGTTAAACATGCTGACACCTCTATCTGCTGTCTTAGCTAGGAAATGAGCCAAAATCCTTTTCAGGGCATGTCAGTGGCTTCATTTCCCAACATTCTGATTTTGCTCAAGTTCACAGTTCAGTGTTCTTTTATCAAGTAATCCAGGGTTTCAAGATCATTCTGTTTGTATTCCTAAAAACATTCCGTACTGAAAAGTCCAAAGTGCATCACAAGTTTCAATTATAAACATCCCTTACGAAACAACACTTCCATCGCCCGTTCAGGCAGTGCATTCCAAGTCACAACAACGTGCTGTGTAAAATAAATATTTCCTCATGTCACCTCTGGTTCTTTTGCAAATCACCTTAAATCTGTATCCTGTGATTACCGACCCTTTTTACATGGGATTACACGGGATATACGGCACAAAAACAGGTCATTCGGCCAACCAGTCCATGCCTGCGTTTATGCTCCTCTCGAGCCTCTTCCCGTCTCTACTCACCGCCTCATCTAAATCTATCTGCATAACCCTCTATTCCCTTCTCCCATATGCTTGTCTAGACTCCCCTTAAATGCATCGATACTGTTACGTATGGAGAAAGAGTCAGACGAACACTGTGAGCTCAAAGTAAAGTGTGACCGTAGTCTTTTATTGTGGGTCACCAGAGTGCCTCTCCAACCTGTGAGGCCTCCTTAAATATCTGTGCTCCCAAGGGATTATGGGATCCCTTGGGACTCCAGGGGATGAGCCCTTTGGTGACTGTACAGAGAAAATACAAGTCCACATATATAACAACATTCACCCCCACAAAGTCAATAGTGTAACTATTTACAATGTGAGTCGATCTGGGGCCCTTCTTGCCCTGGTTGGTCATCTCGGTGTGAAAGCTGGTGTTGTTGGATCATTTGTTGGGCCCTCGCTGGGCTGTTGTGCAGCTGGCCTTGCTGGGCTGCCTAGTGTGTTGGGTCCTGCTGGGCTGCTGTGGATGATGGGTTCTGCTTCGTGGTCAACCGTGGTGCCGGTTGCCACTGGTGTGTGTGTTGGGGGATCAAAAAAGGTCGGGTCCAAGGTGGGTTGCTCAGGATAGTCCGTGAATCTGAGTTTGATTTGGTCCAAGTGTTTCCAGTGAATGAGTCCATTTGAAAGTTTGACCCGAAACACCCTGCTCCCCTCTTTGGCCACGACAGTGCCGGGAAGCCACTTGGGACCTTGTCCATAATTCAATACAAATACAGGATTATTGATTTCAATCTCGCGTGACACATTTGCGCTATCATGGTATGTACTTTGTTGAAGCTGTCTGCTCTCTACCTGTTCATGTAGATCAGGGAGAACTAACGAGAGCCTTGTCTTAAGTGATCTTTTCATCAGCTGTTCAGCAGGTGGGATCCCAGTGAGTGAGTGGGGTCTCGTGCGGTAGCTAAGCAGGACTTAGGATAGGCGAGTCTGCAGTGAGCCTTCAGTTACCCTCTTTAAGCTTTGCTTGATGGTTTGCACTGCTCTCTCTGCCTGACCATTGGACGCTGGTATAAACGGGGCAGATGTGACATGTTTGATCCCGTTACGGGTCATGAATTCTTTGAACTCATCACGGGTAAAACATGGCCCGTTGTCGCTCACCAGGACATCGGGTAAGCCGTATGTGGTAAACATGGCCCGCATGCTTTCAGTAGTGGCAGCGGACATGCTAGCCGACATTATTTCAAATTCAATCCACTTGGAGTACGCGTCTACAACCACAAGGAACATTTTACCCAAGAACGAGCCTGCATAGTCGACGTGTACCCTAGACCACGGTTTGGAGGGCCAAGACCATAAACTTAGCGGCGCCTCCCTGGGTACATTGCTTAACTGCGAGCATGTATTACATCTGTGAACACAGGACTCTAAGTTCGCATCGATACCGGGCCACCACAAGTGGGATCTGGCTATCGCTTTCATCTTTACGATGCCTGGGTGGGTACTGTGGAGGTCATTGACGAAGGTGTCTCTGCCCTTCTATGGAACCACAACACGATTGCCCCACAGAAGGCAGTCGGCCTGTATAGACATTTCATCTTTGCACTGCTGGAACGGCTTTATCTCTTCCTGCATTTCCACTGGGACACTGGACCAGCTCCCGTGAAGCACACAGCTTTTGACTAGAGTTAATAAGGGGTCCTGGCTTGTCCAGGTTTTGATCTGCCGGGCAGTGACTGGTGATTGCTCACTCTCAAATGCTTCCATAACCATGGCTAGATCTGAGGGCTGCGCCATTTCCACCCAGTGGTGGGCAATGGCAGCCTACTGAGAGCATCGGCGCAGTTTTCTGTTTTGAGCATAACAATTTTCTCGCTTTTACAAAGGCATTTTCTTGGCTTTTACCCCAAACCCATTCGCCCCCTTTTTGTAGTAAGACATGTAGTAGTTCTAACAGTGTGCTGAGACCTGGTAAGAAGTTACCAAAGTAGTTCAGGAGTCCCAGAAACGACCGCAGCTCCGTCATGTTCTGTGGCCTCAGTGCGTTCTCGATTGCCTCCGTCTTCGCGTTGGTGGGCCTGATGCTGTCCACCACAATCCTCCGTTCCAAGAACTCCACTTCAGGCACCAGGAAAACGCATTTCAAGCGTTTTAACCTGAGCCCCACGCGGTTGAGCCGACTAAGAACCTCCTCCAGGTTCTGCAGATGTTCAACTGTGTTCCCACCTGTGTCCAAGATGTGGCCCTGGAAGACCACAGTGTGCAGGACTGATTTCAGTAAGCTTTCCATGTTTCTCTGGAATATCGCCGCCATTGATCGAATTCCAAACGGGCATCTGTTATAAATAAAAAGACCTTTGTACCCATTGATGTAGGTGAGGGCCTTCGATGATTCCTCCAGTTCCTGTGTCATGTAGGCTGAAGTCAGATCCAGCTTCATGAAATTCTTTTCTCCTGCCAGCGTTGCAAAGAGGTCGTCGGCCTTTGGTAGTGGGTAGTAGGTAGTGGAGAAACGATTGATAGCTACTTTGTAATCGCCACAGATTCTGATGGTGCCATCTCTCTTGAGGACTGGGACAATAGGGCTGGCCCACGCGTTGAACTCGATCGGTGAAATGATGCCCTCTCTTTGCAGCCGGTCTAGCTCGATCTCTACCCTTTCTCTCATCATGTACGGAACTGCTCTCACCTTGTGATGGATGGATCGCACCCCCGGAATTAGGTGGATCTGCACTTTTGCTCCTTGGAATTTCCCGATGCCTGGTTCGAACAGTGAAGGAAATTTGTTTAAGATCTGGGCACATGAAATGTTGCCAGCGGGCGATAGCGCTCGGACGTCGTCCCAGTTCCAGCGTATCTTTCCCAGCCAACTCCTGCCGAGCAGCGTGGGACCATCGCCCGGTACCACCCAGAGTGGCAGCTTCTGCACCACTCCATCATAGGAGACCTTTACAGTAGCACTGCCGATTACAGGAATCAGTCCTTTTGTGTAAGTTCTTAGTTTCGTGTGAACTGGAATTAAGACTGGCCTTGAGGCTGTGCTGCACCACAACCTTTCTGAAGTCTTTTTGCCCATGATGGACTGGCTCACGCCCATGTCCAGCTCCATTGACACCGGGAGTCCATTTAGTTCAACATTCAGCATTATCGGGGGACAATTCGTGGTGAATGTGTGCACCCCATGTACCTCTGTCTCCTCGGTCTGAGGCTCTGGCTCGTCGTAATCCTCCGTGGATCTGTCCTCCTCTGCAACATGGTGGGTTGCAGGTTTAACAGGATTTGCAGCTCGCCTGTACATATGTTGGAGGTGTCCCATTGTTCCACAGCCCTTGCAAACATACCCTTTGAATTGGCATGAATGGAAACGATGATCACCCCCGCAGCACCAACAAAGTGTTAATGGCCTTGCAGTCATCATCCTTGATGACCTGACCTGTACGTTGCGATTCGAAAACAACATCACTTTGTTCACAGTACTTGTAGCATCACTTGTGTGCTGAGAGATTTGCTTAGTATTGTCACTGGTGGCAATGAACGCCTGGGTATCGCTATGGCCTTACTCAAGGTTGGGGTCACTACAGTCAAAAGTTTGCGAAGTATGGTGTCGTGGTCAATGCCAAGTACGAAAAAGTCTCCGAGCATGTGCTTCAAAAAACCTTCAAATTCGCAATGTCCTGCAAGGCGTTTTAGCTCGGCGACATAACTCACCACTTCCTGGCCTTCAGACCTTTTGTAGGTGTAGAACCGATAACTCGCCATCAGAACGCTTTCCTTCGGGTTCAAATGCTCTCGGACCATTGTGCACAAATCATCTTACGATTTCTACGTGGGTTTCGCTGGAGTGAGCAGATTCTTCATGAGGCCATACGTTGGTGCCCCACAGACGGCAAGCAGGATCGCCCTTCGTTTGGCAGCGCTCTCTTCCCCATCTAGCTTGTTGGCCATGAAGTATTGGCCGAGTCACTCCACAAAAGTTTCCCAATCATCTCCCTCAAAGAATTTCTCCAGGATGTCCACTGTATCTTTGGGTTCGCTTTCTGTATCTCGTCGCCAGTTGTTATGTATGGAGAAAGAGTCATACGGAACACTGTGAGCTCAAAGTAAAGTGTGACCGTAGTGCCTCTCCAACCTGTGAGGCCTCCTTAAATACCTGTGCCACCAGGGCATTATGGGATCCCTTGGGACTCCAGGGGATGAGCCCTCTGGTGGCTGTACAGAGTAAATACAAGTTTACATATATAACAGATACTATTTACTTCAACTGCTCCCTGTGGTAGAAAGTTCCACATTCTCACCACTTTTTGAGGTAATAAGCTTCTTCTGAATTCCCTATTTGATTTCTTAGTGACTATCTTATATTGATGGCCTCTAGATACGTTCTTTCACACAATTGGAAATATTCTCTCTGTATCCACTCTATCATAATTTTAAAGACCTCCATTAGGTCATCCCTCAGCCTTTTTTTAAGAGAAAAGAGACCCAGCCTGTTCATCCTTTCCTGATATGTATACCCTTGTATTTCTGGTATCATCCTCGTAAATCTTCTCTGCACCCTCTACAGTGCCTCTATATCCTTTGTTTAATATGGTGACCAGAAATGTATGCAGTACTCTAAGTGTGGTCTAACCAAGGTTCCATACAGGTTTAGCATAACTTCCCTACTTTTCAATTCTATCCGTCTAGAAATAAACCCTAGTGCTTGGTTTGCTTTTTTTACGGCCTTGCTAACCTGTGTCACAACTTTTAGTGATTTGTGTATTTGTATCCGAGATCCCTTTGTTCCTCTGCCCCACCCAGACTCGCACCCTCCAAGTAATAAGTGACCTCCCTATTCTTCCTACCAAAATGTAATACCTCACATTTATCTGTGTTGAACTTCATCTGCCAATTATATGCCAATTCTGCAAGTTTATTAATGTTCTCCTGTAATTTGTTGCACTCCTCCTTAGTATTGACTATTGCCTAATTTGGTGTCATCCGCAAATGTAGAAATTGTGTTTTTGATGCCAAACTCTAAATCGTTAATATAAATTGTGAACAGCAGTGGTCCCAGCACTGATCCTTGTGGAACACCACTACCCATCTTCTGCCCCTGTGAATTTTTTACCCCTACTCTCTGCTTTCTGTCTGGAAGCCAGCTAGCGATCCACTCTGCTACTTGTCCCCTGACTCTGCATTCTCTGACCTTGTTCATCAGTCTATTATGGAGTACTTTTTGAAAATCTAGATAAATTACATCTACTGCATTACCCTTGTCTACTCTCTCTATTACCTCTTTAAAAATTCACTGAGGTTGGTCAAGCTGTTGAGATCCATGCTTACTATTCAATATTATATTTTTGGTTTCTAGATGTTCTTCTATTTTCTCCTTTAGTCGGGATTCCATTATTTTTCCTACCACCGATGTTAAGCTGACTGGTCTATAATTCCCTGGACATATTCTATTCCCCTTCTTAAATATAGGTATTATGTTAGCTATCTGCCAGTCCTCTGGCACTATACAGGGTGGCAGGCGGTGGCTAGTGGGGTGCTGCAGGGCTCAGTGCTGGGACCCCAGCTATTTACAATATACATTAATGATTTGGATGAAGGAGTTGAGTGTCGTGTCTCCGGGTTTGCAGATGACACTAGGCTGGGTGGCAGTGTGAGCTTTGAGGAGGATGCTAGGAGGCTGCAGGGCGACTTGGACAGGTTGGGTGGGTGGGCAGGTGTATGGAAGATGCAGTATAATGTGGATAAATGTGTGGTTGTCCACTTTGGTGGCAAAAACAGGAGGGCAGAACATCATCTGAATGGTGGCAGATTCGGAGGAGGGGAGGTGCGGCAGGACCTGGGTGTCATGGTGCATCGGTCATTGAGGGTTGGCGTGCGGGTGTGGCGGGCGGTGAGGCGGGCGGGTGGTATGTTGGCCTTCATAGCGGGAGGGTTTGTGTCTAGGAGCAGGGAGATCTTACTGCAGTTGTACGGGGCCTTGGTGAGGCCACTCCTTGAATGTTGTGTACAGTTTTGGTCTCCTAATCTGAGGAAGGACATTCTTGCTGTTGGGGGAGTGCAGCGGGGGTTCACCAGACTGATTCCCGGGATGGCAGGACTGACATGTGAAGAGAGACTGGGTCGACTGGGCGTGTGTTCACTGGAGTTTGGAGGAGTGAGAGGGGATCTCATGGAAGCATATATAATTCCGACGGGATTGGACAGGTTGGATGCAGGGGGAGTGTTCCCGATGTTGGGGAGGTCCAGAATCAGGGGTCACGGTCTAGGGATGGGGGGGTGGGCCGTTTGGGACCGAGATGAGGAGAAATTTCTTCACTCAGAGAATTGCGTACCTGTGGAATTCTCTGCCACAGAAAGTTGTTGGGGCCAATTCGTTGGATATGTTCAAGGGGGAGTTGGATGTGGCCCTTGCGGCTGGAGGGATCGGGGGGTGTGGAGGGAGAGCAGGAGTGGGGTAGTGAAGTTGCCATGGTCGTGTTGGGTGGTGGTGCGGGCTCAGGGGGCCGAATGGCCTACTCCTGCACCTATTTTCTATGTTTCTATACTTCAATGCCTCAGCAGGGAATCCGTCCGCCCCATAACCTTGTTGCTTTTAAAAAAGGAGGGAGAAAACAGGGAATTATAGACCGGTCAGCCTGACATCAATAGTGGGTAAAATGATGGAATCAATTATTAAGGATGTCATAGCAGCGCATTTGGAAAGAGGTGATATGATAGATCCAAGTCAGCATGAATTTGTGAAAGGGAAGTCATGCTTGACAAGTCTTCTGGAATTTTTTGGGGATGGTTCCAGTGGAGTGGACAGGGGAGAACCAGTTGATGTGGTGTGTTTGGACTTTCGGAAGGCTTTCGGCGGGGTCCCACACGGGAGATTATTGTGCAGGGTTAAAGCGCATGGGATTGGGGGTAGTGTGCTGACGTTGATTGAGAACTGGTTGGCAGACAGGAAGCAAAGAGTAGGAGTAAATGAGCACTTTTCAGAATGGCAGGCAGTGACTAGTGGGGTACCGCAAGGTTCTATGCTGGGGCCCCAGCTGTTTACATTGTACATTAATGATTTAGACGAGGGGATTAAATGTAGTATCTCCAAATTTGCGGATGACACTAAATTGGGTGGCAGTGTGAGCTGCGAGGAGGATGCTATGAGGCTGCAGAGTGACTTGGATAGGTTAGATGAGTGGGCAAATGCATGGCAGATGAAGTATAATGTGGATAAATGTGAGGTTATCCACTTTGGTGGTAAAAACAGAGAGACAGACTATTATCTGAATGGTGACAGATTAGGAAAAGGGGAGGTGCAACGAGACCTGGGTGAGCCTGCTTTATATAGGGAGGCAGCACGAGGTGCAGTAATGTGTGCCTCCCGGGCTTTCCCCATCTGCTGGCTATTACATGTAATTACATGGTACGGAGCATGGTTGCAAATACATCACAACACTTCCCCCCAAGTCTTAGAAGCGGTTTACAGGTCGAGCTGACCGGGGGTCTGCGCTCTCTGGTTGAGCGTCTGAGTTGGACGCTGGGTGTGGGCGACCTGACTGGAGTGTCGCTGCCTTGCGGTGCTGTGGCTCTGGTCAGACTGTCCAGTGTGACGGGTTCTGTCTCTTGGTGAACCACCGGTTCTGTTGCTTGTGGTTGGAAGTCGATATCACTGTATCATCCAGTGGTTCTGGATCATCGGTAAACCTCAATTAGGTTTGATCGATGTGCTTCCTGCAGGTTTGGCCATTAGTGAGTCTCACCACAAATACCCTACTCCCCTCTTTAGCTACGACAGTGCCTGCGAGCCACTTGGGGCCCGTGCCAAAGTTCAGCATGAAAACAGGGTCATCGACATTGATACAACGCCTTACAGAGTTGCGGTCATGTTTTGTACATTGCTTAAGACGCCGGTTTTCGACAATCTCACTTAAAACCGGGTGCACAAGGGACAACCTTGTTTTGAGGGTCCTCTTCATGAGGAGTTTGGCGGGGGGAACCCCTGTGAGTGAGTGGGGCCGATATGCAAGCAGCACGCGAGGCAGACGGGTCTGCAAGGGGTCTTCCGTCACTCGCTGCATGCCCTGATTATGATCTGTACAGCCCGTTCAGCTTGGCCATTGGAGGCTGGTTTGAATGGGGCCGACCTGAACTGCTTTATGCCGTTACAGCACATAAATTCGCGAAATTCGGAACTCGTAAAGCATGGTCCATTGTCACTAACAAGGACGTCGGGCAGGCCGTGGGTGGCGATCATTGTCCGAAGGCTCTCTATTGTGGCGGTGGATGTACTGGACGACATTATAACACATTCGATCCATTCAGAGTAAGCATCAATTACAACTAGGAACATTTTTCCGAGAAAGGGACCCACGTAGTCTACGGGACCAGGGTTTGGAAGGCCAGGACCACAGGCTCAGGGGGGCTTCCCTGGGTACGTTGCTGAGTTGCACCGGTGTACGAATGACTCTAAGTCTGCGTCAATGCCGGGCCACCACACGTGCGATCTCACAATGGCTTTCAACATTATGATGCAGGGGCTGTGCTATGGAGATCCTTGACAAATGAATCTCTGCCCTTCTTGGGCAAGACTACGCGATTTCCCCACAAAATGCAGTCGGCCTGGATGGATAACTCGTCCTTGCGCCAGTGAAGCGGCTTAAAATCGCCATGCATCTCTCCATACGTGGTTGCCCAGTTTCCACTCAAGATACAGTTTTTCACTTGGGACAGCAGTGGGTCTTGGCTGGTCCAGATTCTTATCTGGCGCGCCGTGACGGGTGACCCTTCGCCCTCAAAGGCTTCCATGGCCATGACCAATTCCGCGGGCTGCTCCACTTCACCCTCGGTGGTGGCAAGCGGGAGCCGGCTGAGCGTATCTGCGCAGTTATCGGTGCCTGGTCTGTGGCGGATCGTGTCCTCGTAAGCGGACAGCGTTAGTGCCCACCTCTGAATGCGAGCTGAGGCGTTGGTATTAATGCCTTTGCTCTCAGAGAATAATGATGTGAGCGGCTTGTGGTCGGTTTCTAGTTCGAACCGCCGGCCATATATGAACTGGTGCATCTTTTTTACTATGTACACACAAGCTAGGGCCTCCTTTTCGACCTTGCTGTACCCCCTTTCAGCATATGCTACAGGTTGGAGCTTACCCGACACGTCCGCTTGCTGAAGTACACACCCGATCCCGTAGGATGATGCATCGCATGCTAAAACAAGATGCCTACAGGGATTATACAGTGTCAGTAGTTTGTTTGAGCATAATAAGTTTCAGGCCTTCTCGAAGGCAATTTCTTGATTTTTACCCCAGACCCAGTCATCACCCTTATGGTGCAGTACATGTAATGGTTCAAGCAAAGTGCTCAGCCCAGGCAGAAAGTTACCAAAGTAGTTCAGTAGTCCTA
This sequence comes from Pristiophorus japonicus, assembly GCF_044704955.1. Taxonomy (NCBI): domain Eukaryota; kingdom Metazoa; phylum Chordata; class Chondrichthyes; family Pristiophoridae; genus Pristiophorus; species Pristiophorus japonicus. The sequence goes on from NC_091989.1 coordinate 194,285,559, forward strand.
GGAACGAGCGCAGCTCCGTCGTGTTGCGTGGTCTCGGGGCCTTCTGGATCGCCTCCGTCTTGGTGTCTGAGGGTCTGATACCATCTGCTGCGATTCTCCTTTCCAGGAATTCTACCTCTGGTGCCAAGAAGATGCATTTAGTTCATTTCAATCTTAGACCTACTCGATTTAGTCGGCATAGGACCTCTTCCAGGTTATGGAGGTGTTCATTGGTGTCATGTCCGGTGATCAAGATGTTGTCTTGGAAGACGACAATTCCCGGGACAGATTTCAGCAAGCTCTCCATGTTTCGTTGGAAGATCGCAGCCGCTGAACGGATCCCGAAGGGACACCGGTTATATACGAACAGCCCCTTGTGTGTGTTTATACACGTCAGCTCCTTGGACGATTCCGCCAGCTCCTGGGTCATGTACGCCGAGGTGAGGTCCAATTTCGAAAACAGCTTTCCGCCCGACAGGGTCGTGAACAGATCCTCCACCTTGGGTAACGGGTACTGGTCCTGTAACGATACTCGGTTTCTGGTTACTTTATAATCCCCACAGATTCTAATTGTCCCATCACTTTTAAGAACGGGGACAATGGGATTGGCCCAGTCATTAAATTCCACTGGCGATATGATGCCTTCGCGCTGAAGCTGATCTAGCTCAACTTGTACTTTCTCCCGCATCATGTAAGGGACCGCTCTGGCCTTGTGGTGAACGGGTCTTGCGTCTGGGCTGAGGTGCATTGTTACCTTGACCCCTGTGAAGCTGCTGATGCCAGGCTGGAACAGTGATGGAAACTTGTCTAAGACCTGCACACACGTGGCTTTCTCCACCGATGATAATGTTTTTTACATCGCCCCATTTCCAGTTAAAATTCCGTAGCCAACTTCTGCCAAGCAGCATGGGCCCGTTACCGGGAACAATCCATAGTGGCAATTTATGCACAGAACCATCATGCAGCACCTGAACCATTGCACTTCCGAGGACCGGGATAATCTCTTTAGTGTAGGTGTGCAGCTTCGCATCGATCAGGCTCAGCTTGGGCCTGTGTGCCTTGTTTGCCCATAACTTTTCGAAGGCCTTCTGGCTCATGATCGATTGGCTCGCAGCCGTGTCCAGTTCCATCGGTACCGGTATGCCGTTCAGTTTAACGTTCATCATAATCGGGGGACTCTTGTTGGTAAAGGTGTGCACCTCATGCACGTGCACCCCATGTACCTCTTCCTCCTCGGTCATCTCTGTGCGATCCTCAGGATCTACGCTTGACCTCCCATCCTCCGCTACATATCGAGTTGCAGCACGTTTACACATTCGTTGGAGGTGCCCCATCATTGAACAATTCTTGCAGACATATTGTTTGAACCTGCGCTGGTTTGCGCGATGAGCCCCTCCCCAGCGCCAACAGCTTGCTGATGGACTTGCATTCACAGGTACTGATCTCTTCGCATTAGTCCATTGTTGTGGTGAGTAAGTCATCTCAGGTCAAGCAGAGATCGCATTAGCCCAGCTGGGGTACTTCTGCCTGCCGACAAATTTATCTTATTCACGGTGTTTGGCCCCGGGTGATTCCGAAGTTGTGAGTAGAGTAGCTTTGTTTCTACCTCTCTGGCCATGTATGCCTGAGCAATCAGGGTGGCTTTGGCTAAGTCCAAGTCTTCCTCTGCTAGCAATTTGTGGAAAATCCCTTCGTGTCCGATTCCCAAAACAAAGAATTCTCTGAACATTTCTTCAAGAACTGTCCCGAATTTGCATAGCCCAGCGAGACGCCTTAGCTCAGCGATGAACGCTGCCTACTCCACACTGGTGGGTGTAGAAACGGTACCTCACCATGAGCGCACTGCATTTTGCCGTTAGGTGATTTCGAACTAGCTCACACAGTTCTTCGTAACTTTTCTCAGTGGGTTTTGGCAGGGCCAGAAGGTCAATGCGTATGTCCGTGATCCACAGACCGTGAGGAGGACGGCCCTGTGTTTGCAGGAGGACACAGAGAGGCTGCAAGGAGATTTAGATAGGTTAAGCAAATGGGCTAAGGTTTGGCAGATGGAATACAATGTCAGAAAATGTGAGGTCATCCACCTTGGGAAAAAAAACAGTAAAAGGGAATATTATTTGAATGGGGAGAAATTACAACATGCTGCGGTGCAGAGGGACCTGGGGGTCCTTGTGCATGAATCCCAAAAAGTTAGTTTGCAGGTGCAGCAGGTAATCAGGAAGGCGAATGGAATGTTGGCCTTCATTGCGAGAGGGATGGAGTACAAAAGCAGGGAGGTCCTGCTGCAACTGTATAGGGTATTGGTGAGGCCACACCTGGAGTACTGCGTGCAGTTTTGGTCACCTTACTTAAGGAAGGATATACTAGCTTTGAAGGGGGTACAGAGACGATTCACTAGGATGATTCCAGAGATGAGGGGGTTACCTTATGATGATAGATTGAGTAGACTGGGTCTTTACTCGTTGGAGTTCAGAAGGATGAGGGGTGATCTTATAGAAACATTTAAAATAATGAAAGGGATAGACAAGATAGAGGCAGAGAGGTTGTTTCCACTGGTCGGGGAGACTAGAACTAGGGGGCACAGCCTCAAAATACGGGGGAGCCAATTTAAAACCGAGTTGAGAAGCAATTTCTTCTCCCAGAGGGTTGTGAATCTGTGGAATTCTCTGCCCAAGGAAGCAGTTGAAGCTAGCTCATTGAATGTATTCAAGTCACAGATAGATAGATTTTTAACCAATGGAATTAAGGGTTACGGGGAGCGGGCGGGTAAGTGGAGCTGAGTCCACGGCCAGATCAGCCATGGTCTTATTGAATGGCGGAGCAGGCTCGAGGACTAGGTGGCCTACTCCTGTTCCTAATTCTTATGTTCTTATAGAAACATAGAAAATAGCTGCAGGAGTAGGCCATTCGGCCCTTCTAGCCTGCACCGCCATTCAATGAGTTCATGGCTGAACATGCAACTTCAGTACCCCATTCCTGCTTTCTCACCATATCCCTATATCCCCCTAGTAGTAAGGACTTCATCTAACTCCTTTTTGAATATATTTAGTGAATTGGCCTCAACAACTTTCTGTGATAGAGAATTCCACAGGTTAACCACTCTCTGGATGAAGAAGTTTCTCCTCATCTCGGTCCTAAATGGCTTACCCCTTATCCTTAGACTGTGACCCCTGGTTCTGGACTTCTCCAACATTGGGAACATTCTTCCTGCATCTAACCTGTCTAAACCTGTCAGAATTTTAAACGTTTCTATGAGGTCCCCTCTCATTCTTCTGAACTCCAGTGAATACAAGCCCAGTTGATCCAATCTTTCTTGATATGTCAGTCCCGCCATCCCGGGAATCAGTCTGGTGAATCTTCGCTGCACTCCCTCAATAGCAAGAATGTCCTTCCTCAAGTTAGGAGACCAAAACTGTACACAATACTCCAGGTGTGGCCTCACCAAGGCCCTGTACAACTGTAGCAACACCTCCCTGCCCCTGTACTCAAATCCCCTCGCTATGAAGGCCAACATGCCATTTGCTTTCTTAACCGCCTGCTGTACCTGCATGCCAACCTTCAATGACTGATGTACCATGACACCCAGGTCTCGTTGCACCTCCCCTTTTCCTAATCTGTCACCATTCAGATAATAGTCTGTCTCTCTGTTTTTACCACCAAAGTGGATAAACTCACATTTATACACATTTATACTTCATCTGCCATGCATTTGCCCACTCACCTAACCTATCCAAGTCACTCTGCAGCCTCATAGCATCCTCCTCGCAGCTCACACTGCCACCCAACTTAGTGTCATCCGCAAATTTGAAGATACTACATTTAATCCCCTCGTCTATATCATTAATGTACAGTGTAAACAGCTGGGGCCCCAGCACAGAACCTTGCGGTACCCCACTAGTCACTGCCTGCCATTCTGAAAAGTCCCCATTTACTCCTACTCTTTACTTCCTGTCTGACAACCAGTTCTCAATCCATGTCAGCACACTACCCCCAATCCCATGTGCTTTAACTTTGCACATTAATCTCTTGTATGGGACCTTGTCGAAACCCTTCTGAAAGTCCAAATATACCACATCAACTGGTTCTCCCTTGTCCACTCTACTGGAAACATCCTCAAAAAATTCCAGAAGATTTGTCGAGCATGATTTCCCTTTCACAAATCTATGCTGACTTGGACCTATCATGTCACCTCTTTCCAAATGCGCTGCTATGACATCCTTAATAATTGATTCCATCATTTTACCCACTACTGAGGTCAGGCTGACCGGTCTATAATTCCCTGTTTTCTCTTAGAGGTCTTATGTTCTTATGCTGGCATTCGCGGCTCCCTCGAAGTTTTTCGCGACAAAGCATTGATCTAGCCAGTCAATGTAGTCATCCCAGTCTTCCCCGACGCAATATCGTTCGATGTAGTCAACGGTGGCCATGGCTGCGTGTTAGTATCCTATTCTCGTTGCCAGTTGATACATATGCTTATCACTATAATAAATCACACGTGGCCCATGCTGGAGCTGATCACCTTGTGATCTTTAGGTTTAATGTAAACTCCAAAAGTGAGCACTGCAGGGGGAGCCTGCTTTATATAGGGAGGCAGCACGAGGCGCAGTAATGTGTGCCTCCCGGGCTTTCCCCATCTGTTGGCTGTTACATGTAATTACATGGTACAGAGCATGGTTGCAAATACATGTACTGATGCGCTTAGCTGGCTACCATTGCCCACAACTGGGGTGGAAATGCCGCAGCCCGAAGACTTGCTGCTGGTCACGGATGCCTTCGAGAGCGAGGGGTCAAGTGTCACGGCTCGCCAAATTAGGACCTGGACCAGCCAGGATCCTGTACGGTCAAGTGTAAAAAGGAGTGTCCTAAATGGAAATTGATCTGCCATTCCCAGGGAAATGCAGGATGAAATTAAGTCTTATAGCCGCCGCAAAGATGAATTGTCTATTCAGTCTGATTGTCTGTTATGGGGTAATCACGTTGTTATGCCAAAAAAAGGCAGGGAAACTTTTGTGCGAGATTTACACAGTACCCATCCAGACATTGTCATGATGAAGGCCATTGCCAGGTCTCACGTTTGGTGGCCCGGCATTGACTCGGACTTGGAGTCATGCGTGCACCAATGTGACACTTACATGCAACTGAGTAACGCACCTGTGGAGGCTCCGCTGAGTCTGTGGTCATGGCCATCCAAACCGTGGTCAAGGATCCACATTGACTTTGCCGGCCCCTTTCTCGGCAAAATGTTTATAGTGGTAGTGGACGCTTACTCCAAATGGATTGAATGCGTAATAATGTCATCTAGCACGTCCACAGCCACTATTGAAAGTCTCCGGGCCATGTTTCCCACCCATGTCCTGCCTGACGTCCTTGTCAGCGACAACGGACCGTGTTTCACCAGTTTATGACCCGTTTATGACCCGTAATGGCATCAAGCATGTCAGGTCTGCCCCTTTCAAACCCGCGTCTAACGGTCAAGTGGAGCGGGCTGAACAAACCATTCAGCAGAACCTAAAACACGTGACTCACGGCTCCCTACAGACCCGCTTGTCCCGCATTCTGCTCAGTTACCGGACGAGACCCCACTCACTCACCGGGGTCCCTCCTGCCGAGCTGTTAATGAAGAGAGGCCTCAAAACCAGGCTCTCCCTTGTACACCCGGATCTCAATGATCACGTCGAAACCAGAAGGCAACGGCAGCAATGGTACCACGATCGCGTGGCCGTATCATGTGACATTGCTGTTCATGACCCTGTGTTTGTCCTGAATTATGGTCATGGTCCAAAGTGGGTTGCTGGCACGGTTTTGGCCAAGGAGGGAAACAGGGTGTTTGTAGTCAAACTGTTAAATGGCCAAACGTGCAAGAGGCTCATCGACCAAACCGAACTGCGATTCACAGACAACCCAGAACATCATCATCGACCAACCAACACACATCCAACCATCAGTTGACCCTTGTGTCATTCACGAAGATGAACCTACTATCCCTGACAGTCCTGTCAGACATAGAAACATAGAAAATAGGTGCAGGAGTAGGCCATTCGGCCCTTCGAGCCTGCACCACCATTCAATAAGATCATGGCTGATCATTCCCTCAGTACCCCTAACCGATCTATAATTATCCGCTTTCGCTCTTCCTCCCTTTTTAAAAAGTGGTGTTACATTAGCTTACCCTTCAGTCCATAGGAACTGATCCAGAGTCAATAGACTGTTGGAAAATGATCACCAATGCATCCACTATTTCTATGGCCACTTCCTTAAGTACTCTGGGATGCAGACTAGCAGGCCCCGGGGATTTATCGGCCTTCAATCCCATCGATTTCCCAAACACAATTTCCCGCCTAATAAGGATATCCTTCAGTTCCTCCTTCTCACTAGACCCTTGGTCCCCTAGTATTTCCGGAAGGTTATTTGTGTCTTCCTTCGTGAAGACAGAACCAAAGTATTTGTTCAATTGGTCTGCCATTTCTTTGTTCCCCATTAGAAATTCACCTGAATCCAACTGCAAGGGACCGATGTTTGTCTTCACTAATCTTTTTCTCTTCACATATCTATAGAAATTTTTGCAGTCAGTTTTTATGTTCCCGGCAAGTTTCTTCTTGTACTCTATTTTCCCCCTCTTAATTAAATCTTTTGTCCTCCTCTGCTGAATTCTAAATTTCTCACAGTCCTCAGGTTTGTTGCTTTTTCTGGCCAATTTATATACCTCTTCCTTGGATTTAACACTATCCTTAATTTCTCTTGTTAGCCACGGTTGAGCCACCTTCCCCGTTTTATTTTTACTCCAGACAGGGATGTGCAGTTGTTGAAGTTCATCCATGTGATCTTTAAATGTTTGCCATTGCCTATCCACCGTCAACCCTTTAAGTATCATTTGCCAGTCTATTTTAGCCAATTCACGCCTCAAACCATCGAAGTTACCTTTCCTTAAGTTCAGGACACTTGCTTCCAAATTAACTGTCACTCTCCATCTTAATAAAGAATTCTACCATGTTATGGTCACTCTTCCCCAAGGGGCCTCGCACAACAAGATTGCTAATTAATCCTTTCTCATTACACATCACCCAGTCTAGGATGGCCAGCTCCCTAGTTGGTTCCTCGACATATTGATCTAAAAAACCATCCCTAATTTCTTGATTGATGCTGTCCCCAACCTTACTACTACTGTTTGGTGGTCTGTACACAACTCCCACTGGCGTTTTCTGCCCCTTGATATTCCGTAGCTCCACCGACTGCTCCGCAGTTTAGCAATGGTCCTACTAACTCGCCGAAGCTTGGGTTCGAACTGAGAAGATCAACCAGGGTGCGGAAGGCCCTGGGCTGTCTCAACTTGTAAATACAACCTGTGCCAAGGACTTTGGGGGGAATGATGTTATGTATGTTAACTGGGTTTTACCTGCCACCGGAGGGCGCGACTGTCGGAGTCCAAATGGTCACTGGCAGACACGTGCAAGCCGTGTATATAATGTTGGCAGCCATGTTGAATCCTCACTTTGAGCATAAATAAACTGGAGTAAGGTCATGCCTGAACTAGCTCACCGTACCTAGCCTCGTGGAGTTATTCGATGCTTAACAGGTTGACTGGCCTGTAGTTGCCTGGTTTAACCCTCCTTTTTTTAAACAGGGGTTTAATATTCACACTGAAGAAATTTGCTCATGCACAAATAAGTATGTTTTCCATGGGCATTAAGCCTTTCAGAATCAAAGGTTTAATCCTAAATACAGCTCATTGCATCATCTAAGTTGTAGTTCACTCAGAGGATTGTGAATCTTTGGAATTCTCTACCCCAGAGGGCTGTGGATGCTGAATTATTGAGTATATTCAGACTGAGATCGATAGATTTTTGGACTCTAAGGGAATCAAGGGATATGGGGATAAGGCAGGAAGGTGGAGTTGAGGTTGAAGATCAGCCTTGATCTTATTGAATGGCGGAGCAGGCTCGAGGGGCTGTATGGCCGACTCTTATGTTCATTAAATCATAGAATGGTTACAGCATGGAAGAAGGCCATTCGGACCGTCGAGCCCGTGCCGGCTCTCTGCAAGAGCACTTCAGCCAGTCCCCCTCCCCCGCCCTTTCCCCGTAGCCCTGCAACTTTTTTTCCTTCAAGTACTTATCCAATTCCCTTTTGAAAGCAGTGATTGAGTCTGCCTCCACTGCTCTCTCAGGCAGCGCATTCCGGATCCTAACCACTCGCTGCATAAAAAGTTTTTTCTCATGTCGCCTTTGGTTCTTCTGCCAATCGCCTTAAACCTGTGCCCTCTGGTTCTCAACCCTTCCACCAATGGGAACAGTTTTTCTCGATCTGCTTTGTCCAGACCTCTCATGATTTTGAACATCTCGATCAAATCTCCTCTCAACCTTCTTATGTTCTTCTGGACACAGATTTTCCAGTGATTCGTGGACCTGTATATAAAGTCACACTACTCTCTGTATGTTTAATTCATCAAAGTTACCGTTAACGATTTAACATTGCATACAACATTAAAACAGTTTACACAAGCATAAAGACAGCATCCAGCAATACATATAACCTTTAAACTAAAGGTTCAACGCCATGGCAGCAGAGTGATCAGCTCTCACGTGGCACTCGACTCTTCTGGTGGAACGTTCTGCTCTTGGCGGAGTTCATGAGGCTTTCTGCGACTGCAGCACTGGCTCCATATTTTGTTTCCGCTGATTGGGACGTGAGTAAAAATTTATGGAATCCCATTTTGGTCACTCACCCATGTTGCTAGGCATCAATCATCATTATAGACAGTCCCTCGAAGTCGAGGAAGACTTACTCTACTCCCACTCTAAATGTGACTTCTTAGGTGACTGAACAGTCCAATACGAGAATTACAGTCTCTGTCACAGGTGGGACAGACAGTGGTTGAGGGAAGGGGAGGGTGGGACTGGTTTGCCGCACGCTCCTTCCGCTGCCTGTGCTTGGTTTCTGCATGCTCTCGGCAATGAGACTCGAGGTGCTCAGCGCCCTCTCAGCACTTCCTCCACTTAGGGCAGTCCTTGGCCAGGGACTCCCAGGTGTCAGTGGGGATGTTGCATTTTATCAAGGATGCTTTGAGGGTGTCCTTGAAACGTTTCCTCTGCCCACCTTGGGCTCGCTTGCCGTGTAGGAGTTCCGAATAGAACGCTTGCTTTGGGTGTCTTGTGACAGGCATACGAACAATGTGGCCCACCCAACGAAGCTGGCTTAGTGTGGTCAGTGCTTCGATGCTGGGGATGTTGGCCTGATCAAGGACGCCAACATTGGTGCATCTGTCCTCCCAAGGAAATTGCAGGATCTTGCTGGAGTGGAACTAAACTACAGAACCATGGTAACCTGTTCAACCTTCGTCGTCTCCAGGCCAGATCCAAGACCATCCCAACCTCTGTCATCGAACTACAATACACGGACGACGCTGGTGTCTGCACACAGAGACTGAACTTCAAGTCATAGACAACATCTTCACTGAGGCGTATGAAAGCATCGGCCTTACATCCCTAAGACAAAGGTCCTCCACCAACCTGACCCCGCCGCACAGCACTGCCCCCCAGTCATCAAGATCCACGGCACAGCCCTGGACAACGTGGACCACTTTTCATATCTCGGGAGCCTGTTATCGGAAAGGGCAGACATTGTTGACGAGGTTTAACACCGCCTCCAGTGAGCCAGTGCAGCCTTTGGCCACCTGAGGAAAAAGGTGTTCGAAGACCAGGCCCTCAAATCAGCCACCAAGCTCATGGTCTACAGGGCTGTAGTGATACCCGCCCTCCTGTTTGGCTGAGACGTGGACCGTATACAATAGACACCTCAAATCGCTGGAGAAATACCACCAACGATGTCTCCGCAAAATCCTAGGCATTAATACAGGACAGTTGGCTATTGGTTGTGTGTCAGTCAACTTCCTTCGAGGTTTCCTCAATTTTTTGAGGAGGTAACCAAGAGGGTCGATGAGGGTAGTGCGTACGATGTAGTATATATGGACTTCAGCAAGGCTTTTGATAGGGTCCCACATGGTAGACTGCTCATGAAGGTTAAAGCCCATGGGATCCAGGGCAAAGTGGCAAGTTGGATCCAAAATTGGCTTGGAGGTAGGAAGCAAAAGGTAATGGTTGAGGGATGTTTTTGTGACTGGAAGGATGTTTCCAGTGGGGTTCCGCAGGGCTCAGTAGTGGAATCCTTGCTTTTTGTGGTATATATCAACAATTTAGATTTGAATACAGGAAGTATGATTAAGAAGTTTGCAGATGACGCTAAAATTGGCTGTGTGGTTGATAATGAAGAGGAAAATCATGGGCTGCAGGAGGATATCAATCTACTGGTCAGGTGGGCAGAGCAGTGGCAAATGGAATTTAATTCAGAGAAGTGTGAGGTGATGCACTTTGGGAGGGCTAACAAGGAAAGGGTATACACAATAAGCGGTATACACATCTGAGTGTAGATGAACAAAGGGACCTTGGAGTGCTTGTCCACAGATCCCTGAAAGCAGCAGGCCAGGTGGATAAGGTGGTTAAGAAGGTATACAGAATGCTTGCCTTTATTGGCCGAGACATTGAATATAAGAACAGGGAGGTTATGCTTAAATTGTATAATACTTGGTTTAGGCCACAGCTGGAGTACTGCGTGCAGTTCTGGTCGCCATATTATAGGAAGGACGTGATTGCACTAGAGAGGGTGCAGAGGAGATTTACTAGGATGCTGCCTGGAATGGAGAATCTTAGTTATGAAGACAGATTGGATAGGCTGGATTTGTTCTCATTGGAACAGTGGAGGTTGAGAGGAGACCTCATTGAGGTGTACAAAATATTGAGGGGCCTGGACATAATGGACACTAAGGGCCTATTTCCATTGGTGGAGTGGTCTATTATGAGGGGGTATAGTTTTAAGGTGGTTGGTGGAAGGTTTAGAGGGGATTTGAGGGAGGGGCTTCTTTCCACAGAGGGTTGTGGGGATCTGGAACTCGTTGCCTGGAAGAGTGGTGGATGCAGAAACCCTCACCACTTTTAAGAGATGGTTGGATGGGCACTTAAAGTGCAGTAACCTGCAGGGTTACAGACCTAGAGCTGGTAATTGGGATTAGACTGGATGACCTTTTGTTGGACGGAGCAGATATAATGGTAAGTACTGCAGGGAATCGAATACGGCCAGGGTGATCTCCTGGACTAGTGTCGATCGCTTGGATGGGTCGGAGAGGAATTTTCCCAGATTTTTTCACCCTAATTTGGCCTGGGTTTTTATCTGGTTTTTGCCTCTCTCAGGAGATCACATGGCTCCGGTTGGGGTGGAGTGTAGAATGTTTCAGTATAAGGGGTGCCGCAGTTCTGTGAGGCGGACTGGTTGGGCCGGGTGCTCTTTACCTTTCCGTCATTGTTCATAGGTTTATATGTAACCTTTAGGGCTGCTGACCGAGGGCCGTGTGGCTCTTTGTCGGCCGGCGCGGACACGATGGGCCGGAATGGCCTCCTCCTGCCCTGTAAATTTCTATGTTTCTTTCTATGTTTCTATGTTCAACCAAGGGCAACCCTTCACCAATAGCTGGTCTTTTTACCTTGCTTGTTCCAGATCGGAATGCATTGGCATTTTCTTATCAGTGCTCAAACACTCTGGAAGCTTTCTTTCACAATGATACGCCCTGTTTCTTTCCACATTTTTTTAAATCAGCAGCCAAGGATTGTTTGAGTGGTGCTTTGGTCCTTTCAGTTTTGGAGCTTTTGCAGTGAATTAACTGGACTTCCGTTTTAAATGCAGAAAATCCTGCGTTATTGTGCCCATCCATCAGATTTGAACAGCAGGTTAGTAGCAGCAGAGACCATCGCATAAAATTTAAATCTATACAATGATAAACTAACTTAGACTTTGGACCAAATTTGGACAGATTGCATAATAACCTTTCTACCAATTTAAATCTTAGTTACATTGAACATCAGGCATCTGACTGTTGGATTTGTGTCCTCTCTGTGAGAAAAAACTTACTGCTTCTAAAGTAATAACTTTACTGATCCCTGGGGAATGTCTGTGAATTACTAATCCCGGGAATAATGTGGGAATTACTGATTCCAGGAATAATGTGTGGGAATTACTGATCCCGGGAATAATGTGTGGGAATTACTGATCCCGGGAATAATGTGTGTGAATTACTGATCCAGGGCCCGGTCTCGGTTCCGAGGGTTCCGGATTCTCGACGCTGCATCTGTATTGGGAAAAACTCATCGTTAGCAATGTTACCATATCTCTGTTCTTCTCAACATGATTTAATTGCGGTCTAAATTCTTTCCGAGACCCGGTCTCGCAGTCTTTCTACAATAGCATTTCTGGACAGTGGATACAGTTTTAATAGTAGCTTTCAAAAGGGAATTGGATAAATACTTGAAGGAGAACAACTAGCAGGTATATGGGAGAGCGGGGGGAGCGGGACTAACTGGGTCGCTCTTCGAAAGAGCTGGTGCAGACTCGATGGGCCGAATGGCCTCCTTCTGTGCTGTACTATTCTGTGATTCTGTGATAAGTGGGAGTTACTGATCCCTGGGGAATGTTTGGGAGTTACTGATCCCTGGGGAATGTTTGAGCGTTACTGATCCCTGGGGAATGTTTGGGAGTTACTGATCCCTGGGGAATGTGTGGGAGTTACTGATCCCTGGGGAATGTTTGGGAGTTACTGATCCCTGGGGAATGTTTGGGAGTTACTGATCCCTGTGGAATTTGTGGGAGTTACTGATTCTCGGGGAGTAAGCTGGATGTTACTGATCCCTGGGTCACTGGTTTAAAGTTTTCTGATTATGAACATATAATCAATGACGGATGGCCCTGGGATCTCCTGGGAGAAGCGAAAAACAAGTTTAAAAAAAACCGAGGCCAGTTTAGGGGAAAAAATCTTGGAAAACTCCTCCCCGACGCATCTAGCTGAAGAAAAGTAGTCGAGAGGATCAGTCAGACCCTGACTTCCCTGCAGTACCTCCCTTCTGTAAGAGGTGATCTCAGCCCTAGCCACAAATACGGCTAGCTCTCGCTTGAAGGAATTCAGCGTCCACCACACAAGGCGGCAGCTTCGTGGGGCCCAGGATTAAAGTTTGCTGATTTAAAGATCACATGGATGAACTTCAACAATTGTACACATCCCTGTCTGGGGTAAAAATAATACTGGGAAGGTGGCTCAACTGTGGCTAACAAGGGGAATTAAGGACAGTTTTAAATCCAAGGAAAAGGCATATAAATTGGCCAGAAAAAGCATCAAAACTGAGGACTGGGAGAAATTTAGAATTCAGCAGAGGAGGACAAAGGGTTTAATTAGGAGGGGGAAAATAGAGTATGAGAGTAAGCTTGCCGGGAACATAAAAACTGACTGCAAAAGCTTCTATAGATATGTGAAGAGAAAAAGATTAGTGAAGACAAATGTAGGTCCCTTACAGTTGGAGTCAGGTGAATTTATAATGTGGAACAAAGAAATGGCAGACCAATTGAACCAATACTTCGGATCTGTCTTCACGAAGGAAGACACAAATAACCTTCCGAAGGTACTAGGGGACAGTAGGTCTAGTGAGAAGGAGGAACTGAAGGATATCCTTATTAGGCGGGAAATTGTGTTAGGGAAATTGATGGGATTGAAGGCCGATAAATCCCCGGGGCCTGATAGTCTGCATCCCAGAGTACTTAAGGAAGTGGCCCTAGAAATAGTGGATGCATTGGTGATCATTTTCCAACAGTCTATTGACTCTGGATCAGTTCCTATGGACTGGAGGGTAGCTAATGTAACACCACTTTTTAAAAAAGGAGGGAGAGAGAAAACAGGTAATTATAGACCGGTTAGCCTGACATCAGTAGTGGGGAAAATGTTGGAATCAATTATTAAAGATGAAATAGCAGCGCATTTGGAAAGCAGTGACAGGATCGGTCCAAGTCAGCATGGATTTATGAAAGGGAAATCATGCTTGACAAATCTTCTGGAATTTTTTGAGGATGTAACTAGTAGAGTGGACAAGGAAGAACCAGTGGATGTGGTGTATTTGGACTTTCAAAAGGCTTTTGACAAGGTCCCACACAAGAGATTGGTATGCAAAATTAAAGCACATGGTATTGGGGGTAATATACTGATGTGGATAGAGAACTGGTTGGCAGATAGGAAGCAGAGAGTCGGTATAAGCGGGTCCTTTTCAGAATGGCAGACAGTGACTATTGGAGTGCCCCAGGGCTCAGTGCTGGGACCCCAGCTCTTTACAATATACATTAATGATTTGGATGAAGGAATTGAGTGTAATATCTCCAAGTTTGCAGATGACACTAAACTGGGTGGTGGTGTGAGCTGTGAGGAGCTCGCTAAGAGGCTGCAGGGTGACTTGGACAGGTTAGGTGAGTGGGCAAATGGCAGATGCAGTATAACGTGGATAAATGTGAAGTTATCCACTTTGGGGGCAGAAACACGAAGACAGAATATTATCTGAATGGCGGCAGATTAGGAAAAGGGGAGGTGCACCGAGACCTGGGTGTCATGGTTCATCAGTCATTGAAAGTTGGCATGCAGGTACAGCAGGCGGTGAAGAAGGCAAATGGTATGTTGGCCTTCATAGCGAGGGGATTTGAGTATAGGAGCAGGGACGTCTTACTGCAGTTGTACAGGGCCTTGGTGAGGCCTCACCTGGAATATTGTGTTCAGTTTTGGTCTGCTAGTCTGAGGAAGGACGTTCTTGCTATTGAGGGAGTGCAGCGAAGGTTCACCAGACTGATTCCCGGGATGGCAGGATTGACATATGAGGAGAGACTGGATCGACTGGGCCTTTATTCACTGGAGTTTAGAAGGATGAGAGGGGATCTCATAGAAACATATAAAATTTTGATGGGACTTGACAGGTTAGATGCAGGAAGAATGTTCCCGATGTTGAGGAAGTGCAGAACCAGGGTACATAGTCTAAGGATAAGGGATAAACCATTTAGGACTGAGATGAGGAGAAACATCTTCACTCAGAGAGTGGTTAACCTATGGAATTCCCTACCGCAGAGAGTTGTTGATGCCAGCTTGTTGGATATATTCAACAGGGAGTTAGATATGGCCCTTACGGCTAAAGGGATCAAGGGGTATGGAGAGAAAGCAGGAAAGGGGAACTGAGGTGAATGATCAGCCATGATCTTATTGAATGGTGGTGCAGGCTCGAAGGACCGAATGGTCTACTCCTGCACCAATTTTCTATATTTCTATGTTTCTATGTTTCTAATGGTCTTCTGATCTTCAGCATATTGAGCAACTAGCATTGCGATTTCAGATGGCAAGCCATTGTAGGCATGGGCTGATTTGATTTGAGGAAACCCTGAGTAGCTAGTAAACAGGCAACATGTGTCACAATTGTTATTTGCCAAATTATATTGTTTCCCCACAGGATCTGTGCATCGGTCTCACTCAGTATGGATTGTTCTGGATGGAAAAGCAGATTACAGGTTGCATGTGTTCTCAGTATCATTATCAGCCTGCCTTGTCCAGTTACCCACGGGGCGAATATACTGGTTGTTCCAATTGATGGAAGCCACTGGATCAACATGAGAGTTCTAATAGAAGAACTGAGACTTCACACACACAACATTACTGTGCTTCATTCCTCAACATCTTGGTATATTAAAGAGGAGCATGATCTATATCAATCCATTGTGGTTGAACTAAAGGGCTACAAAGGAGTGATTGAAGATACTACTGCCATACAGAGTTTGATACAAAGGTCACTGGCAATCTCCAAGAATGGCCGCACACTGTGGTCGTTTATCCAGCTCGAGTTTGAGCTACTATTGCTTTGGAAAGCTGGCAATCTTTGGGTCAACCAATTCATCACTATACTTTTTGAAAACAAAGACTTGTTAAACCAACTTGCAGATGCCAACTTTGACTTAATACTCGCAGATCCAGCTTTATGTGCAGGTCCAATGCTTGCTTACCATTTAAATGTCCCATTGGTGTACAATGTGCGATGGATCATTACTGGAGAAGTTCATTTCTTCGCTGCCCCATCTCCACTTTCCTATATCCCAGTCTTCAATTCACACTTAACAGACAAAATGAGTTTTCCCCAAAGAATTCAAAACGTTATGCAAAATCTTCTTGGGTTAAGTATTTCGGAATTTCTGGTTTACCCCGTGTACAATGAACTGTGCCATCGATATCTGGGCAGAGACACAGATATCAGGACCGTTCTGTTAAGGGCGGACGTGTGGCTGATGAGAGTAGACTTTACATTTGAATTCCCGAGACCTATCATGCCGAATTTTGTGTACATTGGAGGATTCCAGTGTCAACCGCCCAAACCGCTGACTGCACAGCTCCAAGACTTTGTCGAAAGCTCGGGGAAGCATGGGATTGTTGTGATGTCACTGGGGACCTTTGTCAACTCTTTGTCACTGGATATTTCAATGAAAATTGCTGAAGCCTTGGCTCAGATACCCCAGAAAGTCATTTGGAGACACGTTGGAGACATCCCTCCCAATATAGGGAATAACACACTACTAGCAAAGTGGATCCCTCAGAATGACCTACTCGGGCACCCCAAGACTCGAGCCTTCATTTCCCATGGTGGCACCAATGGAGTGTATGAAGCCATCTATCACGGGGTACCAGTAGTTGGCCTACCATTGTTTTATGACCAGTTTGACAACCTAGTTAGACTCGAAAGCAGAGGCGCAGCAAAAGTGGTTGATGTCGCCTCTCT
Organism: Pristiophorus japonicus; assembly: GCF_044704955.1. Taxonomy (NCBI): domain Eukaryota; kingdom Metazoa; phylum Chordata; class Chondrichthyes; family Pristiophoridae; genus Pristiophorus; species Pristiophorus japonicus. The sequence goes on from NC_091989.1 coordinate 194,302,196, forward strand.
GCAGTCATCAGATCTACTGCGGGCACTCAACGAGGTCATAAACAAGACGACATATCGGGAAAAGATGCAGAAACTCTCTGCTCTCCACAGGGACCAGCCAGAGTCTCCGATGGACAGAGCCGTGTTCTGGATCGAGTACACTGTACGGCACAAAGGCGCTGGACATTTACGCTCCGAATATTACAAACTTCCCTGGTACGTGTATTACTCTGTGGACGTGATGATCTTCCTGCTGTGCGTGTCACTAACGATTACGATGCTGATAGTTCTAATATTGAAGAAGTTTTGTAACATCGTACTGAAGAGAAAAGAAAAAGTTCTGTAGGATTGGTCTATTTTTGCGGGAGGGGCGGCGAGTGAGTTCTTTAAATGTAATAATAGAAGATTTGAATACTTCACAGGATGAGCCATGTTCCTCATGTTATTGGTTTCGAGCTGAGTTTAGCAGGGTTTAGCCAGGGTTTAGGAATCAAGGACATTACAGCACAGAAGAAACCCTGTGTGGAGCCTCTCTACTCCAGTCCCAACACTCTGCCTTCCTGGATCATTTTATATCCTTTTCAAACACGCATCCGATTCTTTCATACCCTGACAGACCCACTATGTGTTTCCAGTGATGCCTGCGTGCCTCAGTCCCATTCCTGCATTACCCCATGCAGTCACCAGGGGAGCGCTTGATATTTTTGTCAGACCGTTCACCGCCTAAAATTTGTAGACGACACAAACCTCACGTCAAGGGTAATGTCGGAACAAATCTGCTTTAGAAAGTTGCAGGACACTTGAGAAAGGACTGAGCCACTCCATTATTCAATGAATCAACCAACTGTTACAATTCAAAATGACAAGTACAATTATAATCCCATCATTGGGTACACAGAAACAAGACAACACAACAAAATGAAATATTACTGGTACACATTTAAAGGGAAGCACAACTTGGACGGAATGGTGATCAGCTGGGGTGCCCACTATGGTTGAATAGCTTTTGCTGTCTGAACCCAAGCATGCAGAATAGCCACTTTGGATGAGAAATTGGAGAAGCTGTGGAACAGTACCCCAGTGAGAGTCAGAGCCTTCAGCTGCTTCATCAATGACCTTGCTTCATTGTACAGTTAGAAATGGGGCTGTTTGTTGATGATTGCACTGTGTGCAGCTCCATACACAATTCCTCATCATGCGGCAAGATATGGACAGCATCCACGCTTGGGCTTATTAAGTGGCAAGTAACCTTTGCACCACACAACTGCCAGGCTATGACCATCTCCAACAAGACAGAGTCTAACCACCTCCCAGTGACATTTAATGGCCTAACCATCGTGGAATCCCTACCATCAACATCAATGGGGTCACCATTGATCAGAAATGTAACTGGATCAGCCAAATATGTGGTTACAAGAGCAGGTCAGAGACTGGCTATTCTGTGACGATTGTCTCACCTCCTGACTCCCTAAGGTTTTTCACCATCTACAAGGCACAAGTCAGGAGTGTGATGGAATACTCTCCACTTGCCTGGATGAGTGCAGCACCCACAACACTCAAGAAGCTCGACACCATCCAGGACAAAGCAACCGGTTAATTGGCCCCCCATCCACCACCTTCAACATTCACTCCCTCCACCACCGGTGCACCGTGGCTGCAGTGTGCACCATCTACAAGATGCACTGCAGCAACTCGCCAAGGCTTCTTCGGCAGCACCTTCCAAACCCGCGACCTCTACCACCTAGAAGGACAAGGGCAGCAGGCGCTTGGGAACACCATCACCTCCATGTTCCCCTCCAAGTCACACACCATCCCGACTTGGAAATATATCGGTCATTTGTTCATTGTGGCTGGGACGTGAGCTGGGATTGTGACACCGGGAGCTGGGATTGTTACAGTTGGGCAATGGCCCAGAATTCCTGGTTGTAATGAGAGTGAAACTGTCAGCATTCGACGTCATTACTGTGTAAAACTGACAGCAACCTCTTCCATCCGCACATGCAGACTTAAAGGTGGAAATGCGGCAATTGCTGTCAGTGATGCTCTGCTCCTCTACACGATGTGCTGTTGCAGTCTTCGCAGATACAATCAACATACGATCCGTGACTTGACATGAACTTCACCTTTTCACACGCTGTTCTCACTGTAAAAACCTTGTAAAAAGTTAATCCTTGCTGAATGAGCTGTAACTGAGTCAAATCGGCATAATCAGTCATAATTATTGCTGAACAACCTCTCTGGCCCTGTAAAACTAATTTTAGGAGCATGAAGTGTCATTCCTTCCTTACAATGATAAAATTTCCACAGATTTTTAAAATAATCAAAATTTCTTTTTTAATTTGTTTGATATTTCCTTAATCCCATGTGAAACCACAATCGTTATTTCATTCCCGGTATCATTATTAAAAAGTGAATGATAATTGTGCTTTTCGCTGTCTGTGAGAATTCCTCCATCTGATTGGTTGCTCAGCCTGCTTGATGATGTCACTGTTTCTGGACGCCCGGGATCCCCTATAGATGGCGCCAGAATGAAATTGACGTCGGAATATTAGACAAAAAGGATCCCACAGCACTAGTTCGAAGAGCAGGGGAGTTAAACCCGGTGTCCCGGCTCATATTTAACCCTCAACCAACATCGCAAATACAGATAATCTGCTCATTATCACATTGCTGTTTGTGGGAGCTTGCTCTGTGCAAATTAGCTGCCCCGTTTCCTACATTATAAGAACATAAGAAATAGGAGCAGGAGTATGGCCCCTCGAGCCTGCTCCACCATTTAATACGATCATAGCTGATCTGATCATGGACTCAGCTCCACTTCCCCGCCTGCTCCCCATAACCCCTTATCCCCTTATCGGTTAAGAAATTGTCTATTTCTGTCTTAAATTTATTCAATGTCCCAGCTTCCACAGCTCTCTGAGGCAGCGAATTACACAGATTTTCAACCCTCAGAGAAGAAATTTCTCCTCATCTCTGTTTTAAATGGGCGGCCCCTTATTTTAAGACCATGCCCTCTAGTTCTAGTCTCCCCCATCAGTGGAAACATCCTCTCTGCATCCACCTTCTCAAGCCCCCTCATAATCTTATACGTTTCGATAAGATCACCTCTCAATCTTCTGAATTCCAATGAGTAGAGGCACAACCTACTCAACCTTTCGTCATAAGTCAACCCCCTCATCCCCGGAATCAACCTAGTGAACCTTCTCTGAACTGCCTCCAAAGCAAGTATGTCACTGACTACACTCCAAATGTGCTTCATTGTCTGTAAAGTGCTTTGGAATGTCCTGAGGATGTGAAAGATGCTATAGAAATGCAAGTTCTTTATCCTCATTCCATTGCTCTGTGGATAGAATGTTTAGAAGATAATAATCAAACTTTGTGGAGTTTTTGAAAAATGTTTTAATTCGATTTAATGCACAGGATGTTTTAAATAAATATTCACATCTGACGAGATATAAAAGGGCCAGCCTCCTACTATACACATCAACAGCCACAATAATCTTCAAATCATTCAACAATTCATCACCTTTAATGTAACAGTACAATTAGTCTCCACAAATGGCACCCACACCCCCACAAATAAAATTTGGAAACATTTCACGAAGGATGAGCAAGGAATCTGCAGCCTCAGAGACAGACTCAAACAAACAACTTCCTGTTTGGCATTTTTTGTCATCTTTCAATTTTTGTGCTCATCGAGGAGAGGAATGTTAATGTCCCATCAAACACTCCCAGGGCAGGTACAGCATGGGGTTAGATACAGAGTAAAGCTCCCTCTACACTATCCCATCAAACACTCCCAGGGCAGGTACAGCACGGGTTAGATACAGAGTAAAGCTCCCTCTACACTGTCCCATCAAACACTCCCAGGGCAGGTACAGCACGGGGTTAGATACAGAGTAAAGCTCCCTCTATACTGTCCCATCAAACACTCCCAGGGCAGGTATGGCATGGGGTTAAATACAGAGTAAAGCTCCCTCTACACTATCCCATCAAACACTCCCAGGGCAGGTACAGCACGGGTTAGATACAGAGTAAAGCTCCCTCTATACTATCCCATCAAACACTCCCAGGGCAGGTATGGCATGGGGTTAAATACAGAGTAAAGCTCCCTCTACACTGTCCCATCAAACACTCCCAGGGCAGGTACAGCACGGGGTTAGATACAGAGTAAAGCTCCCTCTACACTGTCCCATCAAACACTCCCAGGGCAGGTACAGCACGGGGTTAGATACAGAGTAAAGCTCCCTCTACACTGTCCCATCAAACACTCCCAGGGCAGGTACAGCACGGGGTTAGATACAGAGTAAAGCTCCCTCTACACTATCCCATCAAACACTCCCAGGGCAGGTATAGCACGGGTTAGATACAGAGTAAAGCTCCCTCTACACTATCCCATCAAACACTCCCAGGGCAGGTATGGCATGGGGTTAAATACAGAGTAAAGCTCCCTCTACACTGTCCCATCAAACACTCCCAGGGCAGGTACAGCACGGGTTAGATACAGAGTAAAGCTCCCTCTACACTGTCCCATCAAACACTCCCAGGGCAGGTACAGCACGGGGTTAGATACAGAGTAAAGCTCCCTCTACTCTGTCCCATCAAACACTCCCAGGGCAGGGACAGGGGGTTAGATACAGAGTAAAGCTCCCTCTATACTATCCCATCAAACAATCCCAGGGCAGGTATGGCATGGGGTTAAATACAGAGTAAAGCTCCCTCTACACTGTCCCATCAAACACTCCCAGGGCAGGTACAGCACGGGTTAGATACAGAGTAAAGCTCCCTCTACACTGTCCCATCAAACACTCCCAGGGCAGGTACAGCACGGGTTAGATAATTTCTTCTTATGCAGTTCCCTTGCTCTCTTTAGCTAAGAGACTAGATCCACTGTGCGGGCTCCCCAGCACGAGTGAAAAGGGAACACGAGATCTGGCAAGAAATCTTGGTTCAATGACACCAAGTTTATAGGAGACATATCGGAGACTTTGGGAGTGGAAGAGTTGCACGGTACAAGATGCTGGGGAAGAAAGAGTCAGAGACGGTATGATGAGACCCGTTTTCAGTGCAGAGAGGAGGGAGTGTGTGTAAAATTGGGAGCTTCGGAAGAACAAGCGAGAAGAGTTTAGTGGAAAAGTGACTATTACATCTTACATAGAATATACAGCACAGAAACAGTCCACTTGGCCCAACCAGTCCATCTGGGGTAAAGAGCACTGAGTGACAGGAAAGACATTTATCCATTTTCCACCAGTGAGGGTGTTGAACATCAGCTGTTAGCCTGCCCCCACAGTATAGTGTGATGTTCAGGGCTTTGACTCCAGAATATCCGTCAACAACGTTGGATCGACAGCTGCTCATGTGTGTTTGTTGCTGGGCTCCTACTACCTGCTTTAAACCCAGCCCAAGCTCATTTCAGGGCTCAGGCAGAAGAGAACTTCATTCTCCACAGCGCCAGCGCATGGCTGATGGAATTTAGCAGTGAAGGTTGAAGTGATACATTTTGCTCAGAAGAATCCTTGGTTTTATAAATAAAGCCAAAGAGTACAAAAGCAAGCAAGTTATGCTAAAGCTTTATACAATTCTGGATAGACCTGAACTGCAGTATTGTGTCCAATTCTTTGTAGGAAGGATGTCAAGGCCTTGAAGACAGTGCAGCACAGTTTTACTAGTTTGGTACCAGGTATGAGGGACTTCAGTTATGTGAAGCGTCTGCAGAAACATAGAACATAGATAATAAGTGCAGGAGCAGGCCATTCGGCCCTTCGAGCCTGCACCACCATTCAATATGGTCATGGCTGATCATGCAACTTCAGTACCTCATTCCTGCTTTCTCTCCATACCCTTTGATCTCTTTAGCCGTAAGGGGCACATCTAACTCCCTTTTGAATATATCTAACGAACTGGCCTCAACAACTCTCTGTGGTAGAGAATTCCACAGGTTCACAATTCTCTGAGTGAAGAAGTTTCTACTCATCTCAGTCCTAAATGGCTTACCCTTATCCTTAGACTGTGACCCCTGGTTCTGGACTTCCCCAACATTGGGAACATTCTTCCTGCATTTAATCTGTCCAATCCCATCAGAATTTTATATGTTTCTATGAGACCCCCTCTCATTCTTCTAAATTCCAGTGAATATGAGCCTAGTCGATCCAGTCTTTCTTCATATGTCAGTCGTGCTATCCCGGGAATCAGTCTAGTGAACCTTCGCTGCACTCCCACAATAGCAAGAATGTCCTACCTCAGATTAGGAGACCAAAACTGTACACAATATTCCAGGTGTGGCCTTACCAAGGCCCTGTACAACTGCAATAAGACCTCCCTGCTCTTATACTCAAATCTTCTCGCTATGAAGGCTAACATGCCATTTGCCTTCTTCACCGCCTGCTGTACCTGCATGTTAACTTTCAATGACTGATGTACCATGAAACTCAAGTCTCGTTGCACCTCCCCTTTTCCTAATCTATCACCATTCAGATAATATTCTGCCTCCCTGTTTTTGCCCCCAAAGTGGATAACCTCATATTTATCTACATTATACTGCATCTGCCATGCATTTGCCCACTCACCTAACCTGTCCAAGTCACCCTGTAGCCTCTTAGCATCCTCCTCACAGCTCACACTGCCACCCAGCTTAGTGTCATCTGCAACCTTGGAGATATTACATTCAATTCCTTCATCTAAATCATTAATGTATATTGTAAATAGCTGGGGTCCCAGCACTGAGCCCTGCGGCACACCACTAGTCACTGCCTGCCATTCTGAAAAGGACCCGTTTACCCCGACTCTCTGCTTCCTGTCTGCCAACCAGTTCTCTATCCACGTCAGTACATTACCCCCAATACCATGTGCTGTCATTTTGCACACCAATCTCTTGTGTGGGACCTTGTCAAAAGCCGTTTGAAAGTCCAAATACACCACATCCACTGGTTCTCCCTTGTCCACTCTACTAGTTACATCCTCAAAAAATTCCAGATTTGTCAAGCTGGGGTTCTTCTACTTCGAGCAGAGACTGTTAAGAAGAGATTTAATAGAGGTGTTCAAAGTCATAACCAGTTTTGATAGGAATAGATAAGGAGAAAGTCTCCTCTGGCAAGAGGCTCGGTAACCAGACGACACAGATTTAAGAGAATTGGTCAAAAAGCCAGATGGGAGATGAGGGTAATTTTTTTAGGTGAGTTATGATGATCTGAAATGCACGGCCTGAAAGGGCGCTGGAAGCAGATTTAATAGTAACTTTCAAAAGGGAATTAGATAAATACTTGGAAGGGGAAACATTGACAGGACTATGGGGAAAGAGCAGGGGAGTGGAAGTAAATGGATAGCTGTTTCAAAGAGAAGGGCAGATACTTTGGGCCAAGTGGCCCTCCATGGAGGTATGATTCTATTCTATGATCACTAACTGTTGTCCCATGAGCTCGGTCTGGCAGTTGAGGCTGTTGTCAGTGTTGGATGGCAGTGAGCAGGACCAAGGGTTATCGCTGGGCTTTCCACCATCCCTCTGCCACACGCTCACCTCGTAGTCATGCTGGTTTACCAGAGCTGGTCGCAAGTGGACATTAAGCAACTGGTCGAGAGATTTGGCCGTGCGAGGCAGGAAACGTGTGCAGTTTGAGTCGGACATGCGCCTTATTGGGAAAGGATGAAAAATCGCTCCATGCCCACACCTGGAACAGGTTAGCAATTTGTATATTCAAATGGGGGCCTACACCCCCAAAAGTGGGTGCGCCCGAATTGCCAGGCCCTTGTCTTTGGTCAGGAAGGGGAATGGGTGGTGGGGGTATCGGGGGAATACGGCAGGCAGGGATTGACCAGAATATCAGTACAGTACAATATCACAGCGTAGTCTCAGGAGAGGTTCTCTGGCAACGAAAATCAGTTCTTTATTATGCCTCACCACTCCCTTTTCTTGTATTCTGTCCGTACTCCTCACCTGAAGCCAGCAGCCAAGAGTGTAATGTAGCCAAGTTTGCTAATGATACAAAGATGGGTGGGAAAGCAAGTTGTGAGGAGGGTACAAAATATCTGCAAAGGGATATAGACAGGCTAAGTGAGTGGGCAAAAATTTGGCAGATGGAGTATAATGTGGGAAAATGTGAGGTTATCCACTTTGGTAGGAAAGATAAAAAAGCTAATTATTATTTTAATGGTAGATTACAAAGTGCTGCAGTACAGAGGGACCTGGGGGTCCTTGTACATGAAGCACAAAATGTTAGTATGCAGGTACAGCAAGTGATCAGGAAGGCAAATGTAATGTTGGTCTTTATTGCAAGGGGGATAGAGTATAAAAGCAGAGAAGTTCTGCTAAAACTGTCCAGGTGAGACCACACCTGGAGTGCTGCGTACAGTTTTGGTCTCCTTATTTAAGGAGGGATCATCATCATCATCATAGGCAGACCCTCGGAATCGAGGAAGACTTGCTTCCACTCCTGAAGTGAGTTCTTTGGTGGCTGAACAGTCCAATACGAGGTGGGACAGATAGTCGTTGAGGGAAGGGGTGGGTGGGACTGGTTTGCCGCACATTCTTTCCGCTGCCTGCGCTTGATTTCTGCATGCTCTCGGCATTGAGACTCGAGGTGCTCAGTGCCCTCCCGGATGCACTTTCTCCACTTAGGGCGGTCTTTGGCCAGGGATTCCCAGGTGTCAGTGGGGATGTTGCACTTTATCAGGGAGACTATCCTTGTCCCACCTTTGGCTTGTTTGCCGTGAAGGAGCTCCAAGTTTACTTTGGGAGTCTTGTGTCTGACATACGAACTATGTGGCCTGCCCAGCGGAGTTGATCGAGTGTGGTCAGTGCTTCAATGCTGGGGATGTTAGCCTGGACGAGGACGCTGATGTTGGTGCATCTGTCCTCCCAGGAGATTTGTAGGATCTTGCAGAGACATCGTTGGTGATATTTTTCCAGCGACTTGAGGTGTCTACTGTACATGGTCCATGTCTCTGAGCCATACAGGAGGGCGGGTATTACTACAGCCCTGTAGACCATGAGCTTGGTGGCAGTTGTCATGTATTCGACATGGTCAGTGCTTGTACTATTACAAGGTGTGCCACCAGGGGGCACCTCAGTGGGAGACTTGTAGGTTACCTGTACAGGTGTGCCTGGCCTAGTATAAAAGGCAGGTCACCAGGTGTGATCCTCACTCTTGCTTCTTTCCACAGAGGGTTGTGGGGATCTGGAACTCGTTGCCTGGAAGAGTGGTGGATGCAGAAACCCTCACCACTTTTAAGAGATGGTTGGATGGGCACTTAAAGTGCAGTAACCTGCAGGGTTACAGACCTAGAGCTGGTAATTGGGATTAGACTGGATGACCTTTTGTTGGACGGAGCAGATATAATGGTAAGTACTGCAGGGAATCGAATACGGCCAGGGTGATCTCCTGGACTAGTGTCGATCGCTTGGATGGGTCGGAGAGGAATTTTCCCAGATTTTTTCACCCTAATTTGGCCTGGGTTTTTATCTGGTTTTTGCCTCTCTCAGGAGATCACATGGCTCCGGTTGGGGTGGAGTGTAGAATGTTTCAGTATAAGGGGTGTCGCAGTTCTGTGAGGCGGACTGGTTGGGCCGGGTGCTCTTTACCTTTCCGTCATTGTTCATAGGTTTATATGTAACCTTCAGGGCTGCTGACCGAGGGCCGTGTGGCTCTTTGTCGGCCGGCGTGGACACGATGGGCCGGAATGGCCTCCTCCTGCCCTGTAAATTTCTATGTTTCTTTCTATGTTTCTATGTTCAACCAAGGGCAACCCTTCACCAATAGCTGGTCTTTTTACCTTGCTTGTTCCAGATCGGAATGCATTGGCATTTTCTTATCAGTGCTCAAACACTCTGGAAGCTTTCTTTCACAATGATACGCCCTGTTTCTTTCCACATTTTTTAAAATCAGCAGCCAAGGATTGTTTGAGCGGTGCTTTGGTCCTTTCAGTTTTGGAGCTTTTGCAGTGATTTAACTGGACTTCCGTTTTAAATGCAGAAAATCCTGCGTTATTGTGCCCATCCATCAGATTTGAACAGCAGGTTAGTAGCAGCAGAGACCATCGCATAAAATTTAAATCTATACAATGATAAACTAACTTAGACTTTGGACCAAATTTGGACAGATTGCATGATAACCTTTCTACCAATTTAAATCTTAGTTACATTGAACATCAGGCATCTGACTGTTGGATTTGTGTCCTCTCTGTGAGTAAAAACTTACTGCTTCTAAAGTAATAACTTTACTGATCCCTGGGGAATGTCTGTGAATTACTAATCCCGGGAATAATGTGGGAATTACTGATTCCAGGAATAATGTGTGGGAATTACTGATCCCGGGAATAATGTGTGGGAATTACTGATCCCGGGAATAATGTGTGTGAATTACTGATCCAGGGCCCGGTCTCGGTTCCGAGGGTTCCGGATTCTCGACGCTGCATCTGTATTGGGAAAAACTCATCGTTAGCAATGTTACCATATCTCTGTTCTTCTCAACATGATTTAATTGCGGTCTAAATTCTTTCCGAGACTCGGTCTCGCAGTCTTTCTACAATAGTATTTCTGGATAGTGGATACAGTTTTAATAGTAGCTTTCAAAAGGGAATTGGATAAATACTTGAAGGAGAACAACTAGCAGGTATATGGGGGAGCGGGGGGAGCGGGACTAACTGGGTCGCTCTTCGAAAGAGCTGGTGCAGACTCGATGGGCCGAATGGCCTCCTTCTGTGCTGTACTATTCTGTGATTCTGTGATAAGTGGGAGTTACTGATCCCTGGGGAATGTTTGGGAGTTACTGATCCCTGGGGAATGTTTGGGAGTTACTGATCCCTGGGGAATGTTTGGGAGTTACTGATCCCTGTGGAATTTGTGGGAGTTACTGATTCTCGGGGAGTAAGCTGGATGTTACTGATCCCTGGGTCACTGGTTTAAAGTTTTCTGATTATGAACATATAATCAATGACGGATGGCCCTGGGATCTCCTGGGAGAAGCGAAAAACAAGTTTAAAAAAAACCGAGGCCAGTTTAGGGGAAAAAATCTTGGAAAACTCCTCCCCGACGCATCTAGCTGAAGAAAAGTAGTCGAGAGGATCAGTCAGACCCTGACTTCCCTGCAGTACCTCCCTTCTGTAAGAGGTGATCTCAGCCCTAGCCACAAATACGGCTAGCTCTCGCTTGAAGGAATTCAGCGTCCACCACACAAGGCGGCAGCTTCGTGGGGCCCAGGATTAAAGTTTGCTGATTTAAAGATCACATGGATGAACTTCAACAATTGTACACATCCCTGTCTGGGGTAAAAATAATACTGGGAAGGTGGCTCAACTGTGGCTAACAAGGGGAATTAAGGACAGTTTTAAATCCAAGGAAAAGGCATATAAATTGGCCAGAAAAAGCATCAAAACTGAGGACTGGGAGAAATTTAGAATTCAGCAGAGGAGGACAAAGGGTTTAATTAGGAGGGGGAAAATAGAGTATGAGAGTAAGCTTGCCGGGAACATAAAAACTGACTGCAAAAGCTTCTATAGATATGTGAAGAGAAAAAGATTAGTGAAGACAAATGTAGGTCCCTTACAGTTGGAGTCAGGTGAATTTATAATGTGGAACAAAGAAATGGCAGACCAATTGAACCAATACTTCGGATCTGTCTTCACGAAGGAAGACACAAATAACCTTCCGAAGGTACTAGGGGACAGTAGGTCTAGTGAGAAGGAGGAACTGAAGGATATCCTTATTAGGCGGGAAATTGTGTTAGGGAAATTGATGGGATTGAAGGCCGATAAATCCCCGGGGCCTGATAGTCTGCATCCCAGAGTACTTAAGGAAGTCGCCCTAGAAATAGTGGATGCATTGGTGATCATTTTCCAACAGTCTATTGACTCTGGATCAGTTCCTATGGACTGGAGGGTAGCTAATGTAACACCACTTTTTAAAAAAGGAGGGAGAGAGAAAACAGGTAATTATAGACCGGTTAGCCTGACATCAGTAGTGGGGAAAATGTTGGAATCAATTATTAAAGATGAAATAGCAGCGCATTTGGAAAGCAGTGACAGGATCGGTCCAAGTCAGCATGGATTTATGAAAGGGAAATCATGCTTGACAAATCTTCTGGAATTTTTTGAGGATGTAACTAGTAGAGTGGACAAGGAAGAACCAGTGGATGTGGTGTATTTGGACTTTCAAAAGGCTTTTGACAAGGTCCCACACAAGAGATTGGTATGCAAAATTAAAGCACATGGTATTGGGGGTAATATACTGATGTGGATAGAGAACTGGTTGGCAGATAGGAAGCAGAGAGTCGGTATAAGCGGGCCCTTTTCAGAATGGCAGGCAGTGACTAGTGGAGTGCTGCAGGGCTCAGTGCTGGGACCCCAGCTCTTTACAATATACATTAATGATTTGGATGAAGGAATTGAGTGTAATATCTCCAAGTTTGCAGATGACACTAAACTGGGTGGTGGTGTGAGCTGTGAGGAGGACGCTAAGAGGCTGCAGGGTGACTTGGACAGGTTAGGTGAGTGGGCAAATGGCAGATGCAGTATAACGTGGATAAATGTGAAGTTATCCACTTTGGGGGCAGAAACACGAAGACAGAATATTATCTGAATGGCGGCAGATTAGGAAAAGGGGAGGTGCACCGAGACCTGGGTGTCATGGTTCATCAGTCATTGAAAGTTGGCATGCAGGTACAGCAGGCGGTGAAGAAGGCAAATAGTATGTTGGCCTTCATAGCGAGGGGATTTGAGTATAGGAGCAGGGAGGTCTTACTGCAGTTGTACAGGGCCTTGGTGAGGCCTCACCTGGAATATTGTGTTCAGTTTTGGTCTGCTAGTCTGAGGAAGGACGTTTTTGCTATTGAGGGAGTGCAGCGAAGGTTCACCAGACTGATTCCCGGGATGGCAGGATTGACATATGAGGAGAGACTGGATCGACTGGGCCTTTATTCACTGGAGTTTAGAAGGATGAGAGGGGATCTCATAGAAACATATAAAATTTTGATGGGACTTGACAGGTTAGATGCAGGAAGAATGTTCCCGATGTTGAGGAAGTGCAGAACCAGGGTACATAGTCTAAGGATAAGGGATAAATCATTTAGGACTGAGATGAGGAGAAACATCTTCACTCAGAGAGTGGTTAACCTATGGAATTCCCTACCGCAGAGAGTTGTTGATGCCAGCTTGTTGGATATATTCAACAGGGAGTTAGATATGGCCCTTACGGCTAAAGGGATCAAGGGGTATGGAGAGAAAGCAGGAAAGGGGAACTGAGGTGAATGATCAGCCATGATCTTATTGAATGGTGGTGCAGGCTCGAAGGACCGAATGGTCTACTCCTGCACCAATTTTCTATATTTCTATGTTTCTATGTTTCTAATGGTCTTCTGATCTTCAGCATATTGAGCAACTAGCATTGCGATTTCAGATGGCAAGCCATTGTAGGCATGGGCTGATTTGATTTGAGGAAACCCTGAGTAGCTAGTAAACAGGAAACATGTGTCACAATTGTTATTTGCCAAATTATATTGTTTCCCCACAGGATCTGTGCATCGGTCTCACTCAGTATGGATTGTTCTGGATGGAAAAGCAGATTACAGGTTGCATGTGTTCTCAGTATCATTATCAGCCTGCCTTGTCCAGTTACCCACGGGGCGAATATACTGGTTGTTCCAATTGATGGAAGCCACTGGATCAACATGAGAGTTCTAATAGAAGAACTGAGACTTCACACACACAACATTACTGTGCTTCATTCCTCAACATCTTGGTATATTAAAGAGGAGCATGATCTATATCAATCCATTGTGGTTGAACTAAAGGGCTACAAAGGAGTGATTGAAGATACTACTGCCATACAGAGTTTGATACAAAGGTCACTGGCAATCTCCAAGAATGGCCGCACACTGTGGTCGTTTATCCAGCTCGAGTTTGAGCTACTATTGCTTTGGAAAGCTGGCAATCTTTGGGTCAACCAATTCATCACTATACTTTTTGAAAACAAAGACTTGTTAAACCAACTTGCAGATGCCAACTTTGACTTAATACTCGCAGATCCAGCTTTATGTGCAGGTCCAATGCTTGCTTACCATTTAAATGTCCCATTGGTGTACAATGTGCGATGGATCATTACTGGAGAAGTTCATTTCTTCGCTGCCCCATCTCCACTTTCCTATATCCCAGTCTTCAATTCACACTTAACAGACAAAATGAGTTTTCCCCAAAGAATTCAAAACGTTATGCAAAATCTTCTTGGGTTAAGTATTTCGGAATTTCTGGTTTACCCCGTGTACAATGAACTGTGCCATCGATATCTGGGCAGAGACACAGATATCAGGACCGTTCTGTTAAGGGCGGACGTGTGGCTGATGAGAGTAGACTTTACATTTGAATTCCCGAGACCTATCATGCCGAATTTTGTGTACATTGGAGGATTCCAGTGTCAACCGCCCAAACCGCTGACTGCACAGCTCCAAGACTTTGTCGAAAGCTCGGGGAAGCATGGGATTGTTGTGATGTCACTGGGGACCTTTGTCAACTCTTTGTCACTGGATATTTCAATGAAAATTGCTGAAGCCTTGGCTCAGATACCCCAGAAAGTCATTTGGAGACACGTTGGAGACATCCCTCCCAATATAGGGAATAACACACTACTAGCAAAGTGGATCCCTCAGAATGACCTACTCGGGCACCCCAAGACTCGAGCCTTCATTTCCCATGGTGGCACCAATGGAGTGTATGAAGCCATCTATCACGGGGTGCCAGTAGTTGGCCTACCATTGTTTTATGACCAGTTTGACAACCTAGTTAGACTCGAAAGCAGAGGCGCAGCAAAAGTGGTTGATGTCGCCTCTCTGCAGTCATCAGATCTACTGCGGGCACTCAACGAGGTCATAAACAAGACGACATATCGGGAAAAGATGCAGAAACTCTCTGCTCTCCACAGGGACCAGCCAGAGTCTCCGATGGACAGAGCCGTGTTCTGGATCGAGTACACTGTACGGCACAAAGGCGCTGGACATTTACGCTCCGAATATTACAAACTTCCCTGGTACGTGTATTACTCTGTGGACGTGATGATCTTCCTGCTGTGCGTGTCACTAACGATTACGATGCTGATAGTTCTAATATTGAAGAAGTTTTGTAACATCTTACTGAAGAGAAAAGAAAAAGTTCTGTAGGATTGGTCTATTTTTGCGGGAGGGGCGGCGAGTGAGTTCTTTAAATGTAATAATAGAAGATTTGAATACTTCACAGGATGAGCCATGTTCCTCATGTTATTGGTTTCGAGCTGAGTTTAGCAGGGTTTAGCCAGGGTTTAGGAATCAAGGACATTACAGCACAGAAGAAACCCTGTGTGGAGCCTCTCTACTCCAGTCCCAACACTCTGCCTTCCTGGATCATTTTATATCCTTTTCAAACATGCATCCGATTCTTTCATACCCTGACAGACCCACTATGTGTTTCCAGTGATGCCTGCGTGCCTCAGTCCCATTCCTGCATTACCCCATGCAGTCACCAGGGGAGCGCTTGATATTTTTGTCAGACCGTTCACCGCTTAAAATTTGTAGACGACACAAACCTCACGTCAAGGGTAATGTCGGAACAAATCTGCTTTAGAAAGTTGCAGGACACTTGGGAAAGGACTGAGCCACTCCATTATTCAATGAATCAACCAACTGTTACAATTCAAAATGACAAGTACAATTATAATCCCATCATTGGGTACACAGAAACAAGACAACACAACAAAATGAAATATTACTGGTACACATTTAAAGGGAAGCACAACTTGGACGGAATGGTGATCAGCTGGGGTGCCCACTATGGTTGAATAGCTTTTGCTGTCTGAACCCAAGCATGCAGAATAGCCACTTTGGATGAGAAATTGGAGAAGCTGTGGAACAGTACCCCAGTGAGAGTCAGAGCCTTCAGCTGCTTCATCAATGACCTTGCTTCATTGTACAGTTAGAAATGGGGCTGTTTGTTGATGATTGCACTGTGTGCAGCTCCATACACAATTCCTCATCATGCGGCAAGATATGGACAGCATCCACGCTTGGGCTTATTAAGTGGCAAGTAATCTTTGCACCACACAACTGCCAGGCTATGACCATCTCCAACAAGACAGAGTCTAACCACCTCCCAGTGACATTTAATGGCCTAACCATCGTGGAATCCCTACCATCAACATCAATGGGGTCACCATTGATCAGAAATGTAACTGGATCAGCCAAATATGTGGTTACAAGAGCAGGTCAGAGACTGGCTATTCTGTGACGATTGTCTCACCTCCTGACTCCCTAAGGTTTTTCACCATCTACAAGGCACAAGTCAGGAGTGTGATGGAATACTCTCCACTTGCCTGGATGAGTGCAGCACCCGCAACACTCAAGAAGCTCGACACCATCCAGGACAAAGCAACCGGTTAATTGGCCCCCCATCCACCACCTTCAACACCCACTCCCTCCACCACCGGCGCCCCCTGGCTGCAGTGTGCACCATCTACAAGATGCACTGCAGCAACTCGCCAAGGCTTCTTCGGCAGCACCTCCCAAACCCGCGACCTCTACCACCTAGAAGGACAAGGGCAGCAGGCGCATGGGAACACCACCACCTCCACGTTCCCCTCCCAGTCACACACCATCCCGACTTGAACATATATCGGTCATTTGTTCATTGTGGCTGGGACGTGAGCTGGGATTGTGACACCGGGAGCTGGGATTGTTACAGTTGGGCAATGGCCCAGAATTCCTGGTTGTAATGAGAGTGAAACTGTCAGCATTCGACGTCATTACTGTGTAAAACTGACAGCAACCTCTGCCTTCCGCACATGCAGACTTAAAGGTGGAAATGCGGCAATTGCTGTCAGTGATGCTCTGCTCCTCTACACGATGTGCTGTTGCAGTCTTCGCAGATACAATCAACATACGATCCGTGACTTGACATGAACTTCACCTTTTCACACGCTGTTCTCACTGTAAAAACCTTGTAAAAAGTTAATCCTTGCTGAATGAGCTGTAACTGAGTCAAATCGGCATAATCAGTCATAATTATTGCTGAACAACCTCTCTGGCCCTGTAAAACTAATTTTAGGAGCATGAAGTGTCATTCCCTCCTTACAATGATAAAATTTCCACAGATTTTTAAAATAATCAAAATTTCTTTTTTAATTTGTTTGATATTTCCTTAATCCCATGTGAAACCACAATCGTTATTTCATTCCCGGTATCATTATTAAAAAGTGAATGATAATTGTGCTTTTCGCTGTCTGTGAGAATTCCTCCATCTGATTGGTTGCTCAGCCTGCTTGATGATGTCACTGTTTCTGGACGCCCGGGATCCCCTATAGATGGCGCCAGAATGAAATTGACGTCGGAATATTAGACGAAAAGGATCCCACAGCACTAGTTCGAAGAGCAGGGGAGTTAAACCCGGTGTCCCGGCTCATATTTAACCCTCAACCAACATCGCAAATACAGATAATCTGCTCATTATCACATTGCTGTTTGTGGGAGCTTGCTCTGTGCAAATTAGCTGCCCCGTTTCCTACATTATAAGAACATAAGAAATAGGAGCAGGAGTATGGCCCCTCGAGCCTGCTCCACCATTTAATACGATCATAGCTGATCTGATCATGGACTCAGCTCCACTTCCTAGCCTGCTCCCCATAACCCCTTATCCCCTTATCGGTTAAGAAATTGTCTATTTCTGTCTTAAATTTATTCAATGTCCCAGCTTCCACAGCTCTCTGAGGCAGCGAATTCCACAGATTTTCAACCCTCAGAGAAGAAATTTCTCCTCATCTCTGTTTTAAATGGGCGGCCCCTTATTTTAAGACCATGCCCTCTAGTTCTAGTCTCCCCCATCAGTGGAAACATCCTCTCTGCATCCACCTTCTCAAGCCCCCTCATAATCTTATACGTTTCGATAAGATCACCTCTCAATCTTCTGAATTCCAATGAGTAGAGGCACAACCTACTCAACCTTTCGTCATAAGTCAACCCCCTCATCCCCGGAATCAACCTAGTGAACCTTCTCTGAACTGCCTCCAAAGCAAGTATGTCACTGACTACACTCCAAATGTGCTTCATTGTCTGTAAAGTGCTTTGGAATGTCCTGAGGATGTGAAAGATGCTATAGAAATGCAAGTTCTTTATCCTCATTCCATTGCTCTGTGGATAGAATGTTTAGAAGATAATAATCAAACTTTGTGGAGTTTTTGAAAAATGTTTTAATTCGATTTAATGCACAGGATGTTTTAAATAAATATTCACATCTGACGAGATATAAAAGGGCCAGCCTCCTACTATACACATCAACAGCCACAATAATCTTCAAATCATTCAACAATTCATCACCTTTAATGTAACAGTACAATTAGTCTCCACAAATGGCACCCACACCCCCACAAATAAAATTTGGAAACATTTCACGAAGGATGAGCAAGGAATCTGCAGCCTCAGAGACAGACTCAAACAAACAACTTCCTGTTTGGCATTTTTTGTCATCTTTCAATTTTTGTGCTCATCGAGGAGAGGAATGTTAATGTCCCATCAAACACTCCCAGGGCAGGTACAGCATGGGGTTAGATACAGAGTAAAGCTCCCTCTACACTATCCCATCAAACACTCCCAGGGCAGGTACAGCACGGGTTAGATACAGAGTAAAGCTCCCTCTACACTGTCCCATCAAACACTCCCAGGGCAGGTACAGCACGGGGTTAGATACAGAGTAAAGCTCCCTCTACACTGTCCCATCAAACACTCCCAGGGCAGGTACAGCACGGGTTAGATACAGAGTAAAGCTCCCTCTATACTATCCCATCAAACACTCCCAGGGCAGGTATGGCATGGGGTTAAATACAGAGTAAAGCTCCCTCTACACTATCCCATCAAACACTCCCAGGGCAGGTACAGCACGGGTTAGATACAGAGTAAAGCTCCCTCTATACTATCCCATCAAACACTCCCAGGGCAGGTATGGCATGGGGTTAAATACAGAGTAAAGCTCCCTCTACACTGTCCCATCAAACACTCCCAGGGCAGGTACAGCACGGGGTTAGATACAGAGTAAAGCTCCCTCTACACTGTCCCATCAAACACTCCCAGGGCAGGTACAGCACGGGGTTAGATACAGAGTAAAGCTCCCTCTACACTGTCCCATCAAACACTCCCAGGGCAGGTACAGCACGGGGTTAGATACAGAGTAAAGCTCCCTCTACACTATCCCATCAAACACTCCCAGGGCAGGTATAGCACGGGTTAGATACAGAGTAAAGCTCCCTCTACACTATCCCATCAAACACTCCCAGGGCAGGTATGGCATGGGGTTAAATACAGAGTAAAGCTCCCTCTACACTGTCCCATCAAACACTCCCAGGGCAGGTACAGCACGGGTTAGATACAGAGTAAAGCTCCCTCTACACTGTCCCATCAAACACTCCCAGGGCAGGTACAGCACGGGGTTAGATACAGAGTAAAGCTCCCTCTACTCTGTCCCATCAAACACTCCCAGGGCAGGGACAGGGGGTTAGATACAGAGTAAAGCTCCCTCTATACTATCCCATCAAACACTCCCAGGGCAGGTATGGCATGGGGTTAAATACAGAGTAAAGCTCCCTCTACACTGTCCCATCAAACACTCCCAGGGCAGGTACAGCACGGGTTAGATACAGAGTAAAGCTCCCTCTACACTGTCCCATCAAACACTCCCAGGGCAGGTACAGCACGGGTTAGATAATTTCTTCTTATGCAGTTCCCTTGCTCTCTTTAGCTAAGAGACTAGATCCACTGTGCGGGCTCCCCAGCACGAGTGAAAAGGGAACACGAGATCTGGCAAGAAATCTTGGTTCAATGACACCAAGTTTATAGGAGACATATCGGAGACTTTGGGAGTGGAAGAGTTCCACGGTACAAGATGCTGGGGAAGAAAGAGTCAGAGACGGTATGATGAGACCCGTTTTCAGTGCAGAGAGGAGGGAGTGTGTGTAAAATTGGGAGCTTCGGAAGAACAAGCGAGAAGAGTTTAGTGGAAAAGTGACTATTACATCTTACATAGAATATACAGCACAGAAACAGTCCACTTGGCCCAACCAGTCCATCTGGGGTAAAGAGCACTGAGTGACAGGAAAGACATTTATCCATTTTCCACCAGTGAGGGTGTTGAACATCAGCTGTTAGCCTGCCCCCACAGTATAGTGTGATGTTCAGGGCTTTGACTCCAGAATATCCGTCAACAACGTTGGATCGACAGCTGCTCATGTGTGTTTGTTGCTGGGCTCCTACTACCTGCTTTAAACCCAGCCCAAGCTCATTTCAGGGCTCAGGCAGAAGAGAACTTCATTCTCCACAGCGCCAGCGCATGGCTGATGGAATTTAGCAGTGAAGGTTGAAGTGATACATTTTGCTCAGAAGAATCCTTGGTTTTATAAATAAAGCCAAAGAGTACAAAAGCAAGCAAGTTATGCTAAAGCTTTATACAATTCTGGATAGACCTGAACTGCAGTATTGTGTCCAATTCTTTGTAGGAAGGATGTCAAGGCCTTGAAGACAGTGCAGCACAGTTTTACTAGTTTGGTACCAGGTATGAGGGACTTCAGTTATGTGAAGCGTCTGCAGAAACATAGAACATAGATAATAAGTGCAGGAGCAGGCCATTCGGCCCTTCGAGCCTGCACCACCATTCAATATGGTCATGGCTGATCATGCAACTTCAGTACCTCATTCCTGCTTTCTCTCCATACCCTTTGATCTCTTTAGCCGTAAGGGGCACATCTAACTCCCTTTTGAATATATCTAACGAACTGGCCTCAACAACTCTCTGTGGTAGAGAATTCCACAGGTTCACAATTCTCTGAGTGAAGAAGTTTCTACTCATCTCAGTCCTAAATGGCTTACCCTTATCCTTAGACTGTGACCCCTGGTTCTGGACTTCCCCAACATTGGGAACATTCTTCCTGCATTTAATCTGTCCAATCCCATCAGAATTTTATATGTTTCTATGAGACCCCCTCTCATTCTTCTAAATTCCAGTGAATATGAGCCTAGTCGATCCAGTCTTTCTTCATATGTCAGTCGTGCTATCCCGGGAATCAGTCTAGTGAACCTTCGCTGCACTCCCACAATAGCAAGAATGTCCTACCTCAGATTAGGAGACCAAAACTGTACACAATATTCCAGGTGTGGCCTTACCAAGGCCCTGTACAACTGCAATAAGACCTCCCTGCTCTTATACTCAAATCTTCTCGCTATGAAGGCTAACATGCCATTTGCCTTCTTCACCGCCTGCTGTACCTGCATGTTAACTTTCAATGACTGATGTACCATGAAACTCAAGTCTCGTTGCACCTCCCCTTTTCCTAATCTATCACCATTCAGATAATATTCTGCCTCCCTGTTTTTGCCCCCAAAGTGGATAACCTCATATTTATCTACATTATACTGCATCTGCCATGCATTTGCCCACTCACCTAACCTGTCCAAGTCACCCTGTAGCCTCTTAGCATCCTCCTCACAGCTCACACTGCCACCCAGCTTAGTGTCATCTGCAACCTTGGAGATATTACATTCAATTCCTTCATCTAAATCATTAATGTATATTGTAAATAGCTGGGGTCCCAGCACTGAGCCCTGCGGCACACCACTAGTCACTGCCTGCCATTCTGAAAAGGACCCGTTTACCCCGACTCTCTGCTTCCTGTCTGCCAACCAGTTCTCTATCCACGTCAGTACATTACCCCCAATACCATGTGCTGTCATTTTGCACACCAATCTCTTGTGTGGGACCTTGTCAAAAGCCGTTTGAAAGTCCAAATACACCACATCCACTGGTTCTCCCTTGTCCACTCTACTAGTTACATCCTCAAAAAATTCCAGATTTGTCAAGCTGGGGTTCTTCTACTTCGAGCAGAGACTGTTAAGAAGAGATTTAATAGAGGTGTTCAAAGTCATAACCAGTTTTGATAGGAATAGATAAGGAGAAAGTCTCCTCTGGCAAGAGGCTCGGTAACCAGACGACACAGATTTAAGAGAATTGGTCAAAAAGCCAGATGGGAGATGAGGGTAATTTTTTTAGGTGAGTTATGATGATCTGAAATGCACGGCCTGAAAGGGCGCTGGAAGCAGATTTAATAGTAACTTTCAAAAGGGAATTAGATAAATACTTGGAAGGGGAAACATTGACAGGACTATGGGGAAAGAGCAGGGGAGTGGAAGTAAATGGATAGCTGTTTCAAAGAGAAGGGCAGATACTTTGGGCCAAGTGGCCCTCCATGGAGGTATGATTCTATTCTATGATCACTAACTGTTGTCCCATGAGCTCGGTCTGGCAGTTGAGGCTGTTGTCAGTGTTGGATGGCAGTGAGCAGGACCAAGGGTTATCGCTGGGCTTTCCACCATCCCTCTGCCACACGCTCACCTCGTAGTCACGCTGGTTTACCAGAGCTGGTCGCAAGTGGACATTAAGCAACTGGTCGAGAGATTTGGCCGTGCGAGGCAGGAAACGTGTGCAGTTTGAGTCGGACATGCGCCTTATTGGGAAAGGATGAAAAATCGCTCCATGCCCACACCTGGAACAGGTTAGCAATTTGTATATTCAAATGGGGGCCTACACCCCCAAAAGTGGGTGCGCCCGAATTGCCAGGCCCTTGTCTTTGGTCAGGAAGGGGAATGGGTGGTGGGGGTATCGGGGGAATACGGCAGGCAGGGATTGACCAGAATATCAGTACAGTACAATATCACAGCGTAGTCTCAGGAGAGGTTCTCTGGCAACGAAAATCAGTTGGTTTTATTTTTCTTTATTATGCCTCACCACTCCCTTTTCTTGTATTCTGTCCGTACTCCTCACCTGAAGCCAGCAGCCAAGAGTGTAATGTAGCCAAGTTTGCTAATGATACAAAGATGGGTGGGAAAGCAAGTTGTGAGGAGGGTACAAAATATCTGCAAAGGGATATAGACAGGCTAAGTGAGTGGGCAAAAATTTGGCAGATGGAGTATAATGTGGGAAAATGTGAGGTTATCCACTTTGGTAGGAAAGATAAAAAAGCTAATTATTATTTTAATGGTAGATTACAAAGTGCTGCAGTACAGAGGGACCTGGGGGTCCTTGTACATGAAGCACAAAATGTTAGTATGCAGGTACAGCAAGTGATCAGGAAGGCAAATGTAATGTTGGTCTTTATTGCAAGGGGGATAGAGTATAAAAGCAGAGAAGTTCTGCTAAAACTGTCCAGGTGAGACCACACCTGGAGTGCTGCGTACAGTTTTGGTCTCCTTATTTAAGGAGGGATCATCATCATCATCATAGGCAGACCCTCGGAATCGAGGAAGACTTGCTTCCACTCCTGAAGTGAGTTCTTTGGTGAACAGTCCAATACGAGGTGGGACAGATAGTCGTTGAGGGAAGGGGTGGGTGGGACTGGTTTGCCGCACATTCTTTCCGCTGCCTGCGCTTGATTTCTGCATGCTCTCGGCATTGAGACTCGAGGTGCTCAGTGCCCTCCCGGATGCACTTTCTCCACTTAGGGCGGTCTTTGGCCAGGGATTCCCAGGTGTCAGTGGGGATGTTGCACTTTATCAGGGAGACTATCCTTGTCCCACCTTTGGCTTGTTTGCCGTGAAGGAGCTCCAAGTTTACTTTGGGAGTCTTGTGTCTGACATACGAACTATGTGGCCTGCCCAGCGGAGTTGATCGAGTGTGGTCAGTGCTTCAATGCTGGGGATGTTAGCCTGGACGAGGACGCTGATGTTGGTGCATCTGTCCTCCCAGGAGATTTGTAGGATCTTGCAGAGACATCGTTGGTGATATTTTTCCAGCGACTTGAGGTGTCTACTGTACATGGTCCATGTCTCTGAGCCATACAGGAGGGCGGGTATTACTACAGCCCTGTAGACCATGAGCTTGGTGGCAGTTGTCATGTATTCGACATGGTCAGTGCTTGTACTATTACAAGGTGTGCCACCAGGGGGCACCTCAGTGGGAGACTTGTAGGTTACCTGTACAGGTGTGCCTGGCCTAGTATAAAAGGCAGGTCACCAGGTGTGATCCTCACTCTTGCTTCTTTCCACAGAGGGTTGTGGGGATCTGGAACTCGTTGCCTGGAAGAGTGGTGGATGCAGAAACCCTCACCACTTTTAAGAGATGGTTGGATGGGCACTTAAAGTGCAGTAACCTGCAGGGTTACAGACCTAGAGCTGGTAATTGGGATTAGACTGGATGACCTTTTGTTGGACGGAGCAGATATAATGGTAAGTACTGCAGGGAATCGAATACGGCCAGGGTGATCTCCTGGACTAGTGTCGATCGCTTGGATGGGTCGGAGAGGAATTTTCCCAGATTTTTTCACCCTAATTTGGCCTGGGTTTTTATCTGGTTTTTGCCTCTCTCAGGAGATCACATGGCTCCGGTTGGGGTGGAGTGTAGAATGTTTCAGTATAAGGGGTGTCGCAGTTCTGTGAGGCGGACTGGTTGGGCCGGGTGCTCTTTACCTTTCCGTCATTGTTCATAGGTTTATATGTAACCTTCAGGGCTGCTGACCGAGGGCCGTGTGGCTCTTTGTCGGCCGGCGTGGACACGATGGGCCGGAATGGCCTCCTCCTGCCCTGTAAATTTCTATGTTTCTTTCTATGTTTCTATGTTCAACCAAGGGCAATCCTTCACCAATAGCTGGTCTTTTTACCTTGCTTGTTCCAGATCGGAATGCATTGGCATTTTCTTATCAGTGCTCAAACACTCTGGAAGCTTTCTTTCACAATGATACGCCCTGTTTCTTTCCACATTTTTTAAAATCAGCAGCCAAGGATTGTTTGAGCGGTGCTTTGGTCCTTTCAGTTTTGGAGCTTTTGCAGTGATTTAACTGGACTTCCGTTTTAAATGCAGAAAATCCTGCGTTATTGTGCCCATCCATCAGATTTGAACAGCAGGTTAGTAGCAGCAGAGACCATCGCATAAAATTTAAATCTATACAATGATAAACTAACTTAGACTTTGGACCAAATTTGGACAGATTGCATAATAACCTTTCTACCAATTTAAATCTTAGTTACATTGAACATCAGGCATCTGACTGTTGGATTTGTGTCCTCTCTGTGAGTAAAAACTTACTGCTTCTAAAGTAATAACTTTACTGATCCCTGGGGAATGTCTGTGAATTACTAATCCCGGGAATAATGTGGGAATTACTGATTCCAGGAATAATGTGTGGGAATTACTGATCCCGGGAATAATGTGTGGGAATTACTGATCCCGGGAATAATGTGTGTGAATTACTGATCCAGGGCCCGGTCTCGGTTCCGAGGGTTCCGGATTCTCGACGCTGCATCTGTATTGGGAAAAACTCATCGTTAGTAATGTTACCATATCTCTGTTCTTCTCAACATGATTTAATTGCGGTCTAAATTCTTTCCGAGACCCGGTCTCGCAGTCTTTCTACAGTAGCATTTCTGGACAGTGGATACAGTTTTAATAGTAGCTTTCAAAAGGGAATTGGATAAATACTTGAAGGAGAACAACTAGCAGGTATATGGGAGAGCGGGGGGAGCGGGACTAACTGGGTCGCTCTTCGAAAGAGCTGGTGCAGACTCGATGGGCCGAATGGCCTCCTTCTGTGCTGTACTATTCTGTGATTCTGTGATAAGTGGGAGTTACTGATCCCTGGGGAATGTTTGGGAGTTACTGATCCCTGGGGAATGTTTGAGCGTTACTGATCCCTGGGGAATGTTTGGGAGTTACTGATCCCTGGGGAATGTGTGGGAGTTACTGATCCCTGGGGAATGTTTGGGAGTTACTGATCCCTGGGGAATGTTTGGGAGTTACTGATCCCTGTGGAATTTGTGGGAGTTACTGATTCTCGGGGAGTAAGCTGGATGTTACTGATCCCTGGGTCACTGGTTTAAAGTTTTCTGATTATGAACATATAATCAATGACGGATGGCCCTGGGAT
This sequence comes from Pristiophorus japonicus, assembly GCF_044704955.1. Lineage (NCBI taxonomy): Eukaryota > Metazoa > Chordata > Chondrichthyes > Pristiophoridae > Pristiophorus > Pristiophorus japonicus. Next base: position 194,328,075 of record NC_091989.1, read on the forward strand.
CTCCTGGGAGAAGCGAAAAACAAGTTTAAAAAAAACCGAGGCCAGTTTAGGGGAAAAAATCTTGGAAAACTCCTCCCCGACGCATCTAGCTGAAGAAAAGTAGTCGAGAGGATCAGTCAGACCCTGACTTCCCTGCAGTACCTCCCTTCTGTAAGAGGTGATCTCAGCCCTAGCCACAAATACGGCTAGCTCTCGCTTGAAGGAATTCAGCGTCCACCACACAAGGCGGCAGCTTCGTGGGGCCCAGGATTAAAGTTTGCTGATTTAAAGATCACATGGATGAACTTCAACAATTGTACACATCCCTGTCTGGGGTAAAAATAATACTGGGAAGGTGGCTCAACTGTGGCTAACAAGGGGAATTAAGGACAGTTTTAAATCCAAGGAAAAGGCATATAAATTGGCCAGAAAAAGCATCAAAACTGAGGACTGGGAGAAATTTAGAATTCAGCAGAGGAGGACAAAGGGTTTAATTAGGAGGGGGAAAATAGAGTATGAGAGTAAGCTTGCCGGGAACATAAAAACTGACTGCAAAAGCTTCTATAGATATGTGAAGAGAAAAAGATTAGTGAAGACAAATGTAGGTCCCTTACAGTTGGAGTCAGGTGAATTTATAATGTGGAACAAAGAAATGGCAGACCAATTGAACCAATACTTCGGATCTGTCTTCACGAAGGAAGACACAAATAACCTTCCGAAGGTACTAGGGGACAGTAGGTCTAGTGAGAAGGAGGAACTGAAGGATATCCTTATTAGGCGGGAAATTGTGTTAGGGAAATTGATGGGATTGAAGGCCGATAAATCCCCGGGGCCTGATAGTCTGCATCCCAGAGTACTTAAGGAAGTGGCCCTAGAAATAGTGGATGCATTGGTGATCATTTTCCAACAGTCTATTGACTCTGGATCAGTTCCTATGGACTGGAGGGTAGCTAATGTAACACCACTTTTTAAAAAAGGAGGGAGAGAGAAAACAGGTAATTATAGACCGGTTAGCCTGACATCAGTAGTGGGGAAAATGTTGGAATCAATTATTAAAGATGAAATAGCAGCGCATTTGGAAAGCAGTGACAGGATCGGTCCAAGTCAGCATGGATTTATGAAAGGGAAATCATGCTTGACAAATCTTCTGGAATTTTTTGAGGATGTAACTAGTAGAGTGGACAAGGAAGAACCAGTGGATGTGGTGTATTTGGACTTTCAAAAGGCTTTTGACAAGGTCCCACACAAGAGATTGGTATGCAAAATTAAAGCACATGGTATTGGGGGTAATATACTGATGTGGATAGAGAACTGGTTGGCAGATAGGAAGCAGAGAGTCGGTATAAGCGGGTCCTTTTCAGAATGGCAGGCAGTGACTAGTGAAGTGCCCCAGGGCTCAGTGCTGGGACCCCAGCTCTTTACAATATACATTAATGATTTGGATGAAGGAATTGAGTGTAATATCTCCAAGTTTGCAGATGACACTAAACTGGGTGGTGGTGTGAGCTGTGAGGAGGACGCTAAGAGGCTGCAGGGTGACTTGGACAGGTTAGGTGAGTGGGCAAATGGCAGATGCAGTATAACGTGGATAAATGTGAAGTTATCCACTTTGGGGGCAGAAACACGAAGACAGAATATTATCTGAATGGCGGCAGATTAGGAAAAGGGGAGGTGCACCGAGACCTGGGTGTCATGGTTCATCAGTCATTGAAAGTTGGCATGCAGGTACAGCAGGCGGTGAAGAAGGCCTTCATAGCGAGGGGATTTGAGTATAGGAGCAGGGAGGTCTTACTGCAGTTGTACAGGGCCTTGGTGAGGCCTCACCTGGAATATTGTGTTCAGTTTTGGTCTGCTAGTCTGAGGAAGGACGTTTTTGCTATTGAGGGAGTGCAGCGAAGGTTCACCAGACTGATTCCCGGGATGGCAGGATTGACATATGAGGAGAGACTGGATCGACTGGGCCTTTATTCACTGGAGTTTAGAAGGATGAGAGGGGATCTCATAGAAACATATAAAATTTTGATGGGACTTGACAGGTTAGATGCAGGAAGAATGTTCCCGATGTTGAGGAAGTGCAGAACCAGGGTACATAGTCTAAGGATAAGGGATAAACCATTTAGGACTGAGATGAGGAGAAACATCTTCACTCAGAGAGTGGTTAACCTATGGAATTCCCTACCGCAGAGAGTTGTTGATGCCAGCTTGTTGGATATATTCAACAGGGAGTTAGATATGGCCCTTACGGCTAAAGGGATCAAGGGGTATGGAGAGAAAGCAGGAAAGGGGAACTGAGGTGAATGATCAGCCATGATCTTATTGAATGGTGGTGCAGGCTCGAAGGACCGAATGGTCTACTCCTGCACCAATTTTCTATATTTCTATGTTTTTATGTTTCTAATGGTCTTCTGATCTTCAGCATATTGAGCAACTAGCATTGCGATTTCAGATGGCAAGCCATTGTAGGCATGGGCTGATTTGATTTGAGGAAACCCTGAGTAGCTAGTAAACAGGCAACATGTGTCACAATTGTTATTTGCCAAATTATATTGTTTCCCCACAGGATCTGTGCATCGGTCTCACTCAGTATGGATTGTTCTGGATGGAAAAGCAGATTACAGGTTGCATGTGTTCTCAGTATCATTATCAGCCTGCCTTGTCCAGTTACCCACGGGGCGAATATACTGGTTGTTCCAATTGATGGAAGCCACTGGATCAACATGAGAGTTCTAATAGAAGAACTGAGACTTCACACACACAACATTACTGTGCTTCATTCCTCAACATCTTGGTATATTAAAGAGGAGCATGATCTATATCAATCCATTGTGGTTGAACTAAAGGGCTACAAAGGAGTGATTGAAGATACTACTGCCATACAGAGTTTGATACAAAGGTCACTGGCAATCTCCAAGAATGGCCGCACACTGTGGTCGTTTATCCAGCTCGAGTTTGAGCTACTATTGCTTTGGAAAGCTGGCAATCTTTGGGTCAACCAATTCATCACTATACTTTTTGAAAACAAAGACTTGTTAAACCAACTTGCAGATGCCAACTTTGACTTAATACTCGCAGATCCAGCTTTATGTGCAGGTCCAATGCTTGCTTACCATTTAAATGTCCCATTGGTGTACAATGTGCGATGGATCATTACTGGAGAAGTTCATTTCTTCGCTGCCCCATCTCCACTTTCCTATATCCCAGTCTTCAATTCACACTTAACAGACAAAATGAGTTTTCCCCAAAGAATTCAAAACGTTATGCAAAATCTTCTTGGGTTAAGTATTTCGGAATTTCTGGTTTACCCCGTGTACAATGAACTGTGCCATCGATATCTGGGCAGAGACACAGATATCAGGACCGTTCTCTTAAGGGCGGACGTGTGGCTGATGAGAGTAGACTTTACATTTGAATTCCCGAGACCTATCATGCCGAATTTTGTGTACATTGGAGGATTCCAGTGTCAACCGCCCAAACCGCTGACTGCACAGCTCCAAGACTTTGTCGAAAGCTCGGGGAAGCATGGGATTGTTGTGATGTCACTGGGGACCTTTGTCAACTCTTTGTCACTGGATATTTCAATGAAAATTGCTGAAGCCTTGGCTCAGATACCCCAGAAAGTCATTTGGAGACACGTTGGAGACATCCCTCCCAATATAGGGAATAACACACTACTAGCAAAGTGGATCCCTCAGAATGACCTACTCGGGCACCCCAAGACTCGAGCCTTCATTTCCCATGGTGGCACCAATGGAGTGTATGAAGCCATCTATCACGGGGTGCCAGTAGTTGGCCTACCATTGTTTTATGACCAGTTTGACAACCTAGTTAGACTCGAAAGCAGAGGCGCAGCAAAAGTGGTTGATGTCGCCTCTCTACAGTCATCAGATCTACTGCGGGCACTCAACGAGGTCATAAACAAGACGACATATCGGGAAAAGATGCAGAAACTCTCTGCTCTCCACAGGGACCAGCCAGAGTCTCCGATGGACAGAGCCGTGTTCTGGATCGAGTACACTGTACGGCACAAAGGCGCTGGACATTTACGCTCCGAATATTACAAACTTCCCTGGTACGTGTATTACTCTGTAGACGTGATGATCTTCCTGCTGTGCGTGTCACTAACGATTACGATGCTGATAGTTCTAATATTGAAGAAGTTTTGTAACATCTTACTGAAGAGAAAAGAAAAAGTTCTGTAGGATTGGTCTATTTTTGCGGGAGGGGCGTCGAGTGAGTTCTTTAAATGTAATAATAGAAGATTTGAATACTTCACAGGATGAGCCATGTTCCTCATGTTATTGGTTTCGAGCTGAGTTTAGCAGGGTTTAGCCAGGGTTTAGGAATCAAGGACATTACAGCACAGAAGAAACCCTGTGTGGAGCCTCTCTACTCCAGTCCCAACACTCTGCCTTCCTGGATCATTTTATATCCTTTTCAAACATGCATCCGATTCTTTCATACCCTGACAGACCCACTATGTGTTTCCAGTGATGCCTGCGTGCCTCAGTCCCATTCCTGCATTACCCCATGCAGTCACCAGGGGAGCGCTTGATATTTTTGTCAGACCGTTCACCGCTTAAAATTTGTAGACGACACAAACCTCACGTCAAGGGTAATGTCGGAACAAATCTGCTTTAGAAAGTTGCAGGACACTTGGGAAAGGACTGAGCCACTCCATTATTCAATGAATCAACCAACTGTTACAATTCAAAATGACAAGTACAATTATAATCCCATCATTGGGTACACAGAAACAAGACAACACAACAAAATGAAATATTACTGGTACACATTTAAAGGGAAGCACAACTTGGACGGAATGGTGATCAGCTGGGGTGCCCACTATGGTTGAATAGCTTTTGCTGTCTGAACCCAAGCATGCAGAATAGCCACTTTGGATGAGAAATTGGAGAAGCTGTGGAACAGTACCCCAGTGAGAGTCAGAGCCTTCAGCTGCTTCATCAATGACCTTGCTTCATTGTACAGTTAGAAATGGGGCTGTTTGTTGATGATTGCACTGTGTGCAGCTCCATACACAATTCCTCATCATGCGGCAAGATATGGACAGCATCCACGCTTGGGCTTATTAAGTGGCAAGTAACCTTTGCACCACACAACTGCCAGGCTATGACCATCTCCAACAAGACAGAGTCTAACCACCTCCCAGTGACATTTAATGGCCTAACCATCGTGGAATCCCTACCATCAACATCAATGGGGTCACCATTGATCAGAAATGTAACTGGATCAGCCAAATATGTGGTTACAAGAGCAGGTCAGAGACTGGCTATTCTGTGATGATTGTCTCACCTCCTGACTCCCTAAGGTTTTTCACCATCTACAAGGCACAAGTCAGGAGTGTGATGGAATACTCTCCACTTGCCTGGATGAGTGCAGCACCCGCAACACTCAAGAAGCTCGACACCATCCAGGACAAAGCAACCGGTTAATTGGCCCCCCATCCACCACCTTCAACACCCACTCCCTCCACCACCGGCGCCCCCTGGCTGCAGTGTGCACCATCTACAAGATGCACTGCAGCAACTCGCCAAGGCTTCTTCGGCAGCACCTCCCAAACCCGCGACCTCTACCACCTAGAAGGACAAGGGCAGCAGGCGCATGGGAACACCACCACCTCCACGTTTCCCTCCCAGTCACACACCATCCCGACTTGAACATATATCGGTCATTTGTTCATTGTGGCTGGGACGTGAGCTGGGATTGTGACACCGGGAGCTGGGATTGTTACAGTTGGGCAATGGCCCAGAATTCCTGGTTGTAATGAGAGTGAAACTGTCAGCATTCGACGTCATTACTGTGTAAAACTGACAGCAACCTCTGCCATCCGCACATGCAGACTTAAAGGTGGAAATGCGGCAATTGCTGTCAGTGATGCTCTGCTCCTCTACACGATGTGCTGTTGCAGTCTTCGCAGATACAATCAACATACGATCCGTGACTTGACATGAACTTCACCTTTTCACACGCTGTTCTCACTGTAAAAACCTTGTAAAAAGTTAATCCTTGCTGAATGAGCTGTAACTGAGTCAAATCGGCATAATCAGTCATAATTATTGCTGAACAACCTCTCTGGCCCTGTAAAACTAATTTTAGGAGCATGAAGTGTCATTCCCTCCTTACAATGATAAAATTTCCACAGATTTTTAAAATAATCAAAATTTCTTTTTTAATTTGTTTGATATTTCCTTAATCCCATGTGAAGCCCCAATCGTTATTTCATTCCCGGTATCATTATTAAAAAGTGAATGATAATTGTGCTTTTCGCTGTCTGTGAGAATTCCTCCATCTGATTGGTTGCTCAGCCTGCTTGATGATGTCACTGTTTCTGGACGCCCGGGATCCCCTATAGATGGCGCCAGAATGAAATTGACGTCGGAATATTAGACGTAAAGGATCCCACAGCACTAGTTCGAAGAGCAGGGGAGTTAAACCCGGTGTCCCGGCTCATATTTAACCCTCAACCAACATCACAAATACAGATAATCTGCTCATTATCACATTGCTGTTTGTGGGAGCTTGCTCTGTGCAAATTAGCTGCCCCGTTTCCTTCATTATAAGAACATAAGAAATAGGAGCAGGAGTATGGCCCCTCGAGCCTGCTCCACCATTTAATACGATCATAGCTGATCTGATCATGGACTCAGCTCCACTTCCTAGCCTGCTCCCCATAACCCCTTATCCCCTTATCGGTTAAGAAATTGTCTATTTCTGTCTTAAATTTATTCAATGTCCCAGCTTCCACAGCTCTCTGAGGCAGCGAATTCCACAGATTTTCAACCCTCAGAGAAGAAATTTCTTCTCATCTCTGTTTTAAATGGGCGGCCCCTTATTCTAAGACCATGCCCTTTAGTTCTAGTCTCCCCCATCAGTGGAAACATCCTCTCTGCATCCACCTTCTCAAGCCCCCTCATAATCTTATACCTTTCGATAAGATCACCTCTCAATCTTCTGAATTCCAATGAGTAGAGGCCCAACCTACTCAACCTTTCGTCATAAGTCAACCCCCTCATCCCCGGAATCAACCGAGTGAACCTTCTCTGAACTGCCTCCAAAGCAAGTATGTCACTGACTACACTCCAAATGTGCTTCATTGTCTGTAAAGTGCTTTGGAATGTCCTGAGGATGTGAAAGGTGCTATAGAAATGCAAGTTCTTTATCCTCATTCCATTGCTCTGTGGATAGAATGTTTAGAAGATAATAATCAAACTTTGTGGAGTTTTTGAAAAATGTTTTAATTCGATTTAATGCACAGGATGTTTTAAATAAATATTCACATCTGACGAGATATAAAAGGGCCAGCCTCCTACTATACACATCAACAGCCACAATAATCTTCAAATCATTCAACAATTCATCACCTTTAATGTAACAGTACAATTAGTCTCCACAAATGGCACCCACACCCCCACAAATAAAATTTGGAAACATTTCACGAAGGATGAGCAAGGAATCTGCAGCCTCAGTGACAGACTCAAACAAACAACTTTCTGTTTGGCATTTTTTGTCATCTTTCAATTTTTGTGCTCATCGAGGAGAGGAATGTTAATGTCCCATCAAACACTCCCAGGGCAGGTACAGGGGGTTAGATACAGAGTAAAGCTCCCTCTACACTATCCCATCAAACACTCCCAGGGCAGGTACAGCACGGGGTTAGATACAGAGTAAAGCTCCCTCTACACTGTCCCATCAAACACTCCCAGGGCAGGTACAGCACGGGTTAGATACAGAGTAAAGCTCCCTCTACACTGTCCCATCAAACACTCCCAGGGCAGGTACAGCACGGGGTTAGATACAGAGTAAAGCTCTCTCTACACTGTCCCATCAAACACTCCCAGGGCAGGTACAGGGGGTTAGATACAGAGTAAAGCTCCCTCTACACTGTCCCATCAAACACTCCCAGGGCAGGTACAGGGGGTTAGATACAGAGTAAAGCTCTCTCTACACTGTCCCATCAAACACTCCCAGGGCAGGTACAGGGGGTTAGATACAGAGTAAAGCTCCCTCTACACTATCCCATCAAACACTCCCAGGGCAGGTATGGCATGGGGTTAAATACAGAGTAAAGCTCCCTCTACACTGTCCCATCAAACACTCCCAGGGCAGGTACAGCACGGGGTTAGATACAGAGTAAAGCTCCCTCTACACTGTCCCATCAAACACTCCCAGGGCAGGTACAGGGGGTTAGATACAGAGTAAAGCTCCCTCTACACTGTCCCATCAAACACTCCCAGGGCAGGTACAGGGGGTTAGATACAGAGTAAAGCTCCCTCTACACTGTCCCATCAAACACTCCCAGGGCAGGTACAGCACGGGGTTAGATACAGAGTAAAGCTCCCTCTACACTATCCCATCAAACACTCCCAGGGCAGGTATGGCATGGGGTTAAATACAGAGTAAAGCTCCCTCTACACTGTCCCATCAAACACTCCCAGGGCAGGTACAGCACGGGGTTAGATACAGAGTAAAGCTCCCTCTACACTGTCCCATCAAACACTCCCAGGGCAGGTACTGCACGGGTTAGATACAGAGTAAAGCTCCCTCTACACTGTCCCATCAAACACTCCCAGGGCAGGTACAGCACGGGTTAGATACAGAGTAAAGCTCCCTCTACACTGTCCCATCAAACACTCCCAGGGCAGGTACTGCACGGGTTAGATAATTTCTTCTTATGCAGTTCCCTTGCTCTCTTTAGCTAAGAGACTAGATCCACTGTGCGGGCTCCCCAGCACGAGTGAAAAGGGAACACGAGATCTGGCAAGAAATCTTGGTTCAATGACACCAAGTTTATAGGAGACATATCGGAGACTTTGGGAGTGGAAGAGTTCCACGGTACAAGATGCTGGGGAAGAAAGAGTCAGAGACGGTATGATGAGACCCGCTTTCAGTACAGAGAGGAGGGAGTGTGTGTAAAATTGGGAGCTTCGGAAGAACAAGCGAGAAGAGTTCAGTGGAAAAGTGACTATTACATCTTACATAGAATATACAGCACAGAAACAGTCCACTTGGCCCAACCAGTCCATCTGGGGTAAAGAGCACTGAGTGACAGGAAAGACATTTATCCATTTTCCACCAGTGAGGGTGTTGAACATCAGCTGTTAGCCTGCCCCCACAGTATAGTGTGATGTTCAGGGCTTTGACTCCAGAATATCCGTCAACAACGTTGGATCGACAGCTGCTCATGTGTGTTTGTTGCTGGGCTCCTACTACCTGCTTTAAACCCAGCCCAAGCTCATTTCAGGGCTCAGGCAGAAGAGAACTTCATTCTCCACAGCGCCAGCACATGGCTGATGGAATTTAGCAGTGAAGGTTGAAGTGATACATTTTGCTCAGAAGACTCCTTGGTTTTATAAATAAAGCCAAAGAGTACAAAAGCAAGCAAGTTATGCTAAAGCTTTATACAGTTCTGGATAGACCTGAACTGGAGTATTGTGTCCAATTCTTTGTAGGAAGGATGTCAAGGCCTTGAAGACAGTGCAGCACAGTTTTACGAGTTTGGTACCAGGTATGAGGGACTTCAGTTATGTGAAGCGTCTGCAGAAACATAGAAACATAGATAATAAGTGCAGGAGTAGGCCATTCGGCCCTTCGAGCCTGCACCACCATTCAATATGATCATGGCTGATCATGCAACTTCAGTACCTCATTCCTGCTTTCTCTCCATACCCTTTGATCCCTTTAGCCGTAAGGGGCACATCTAACTCCCTTTTGAATATATCTAACGAACTGGCCTCAACAACTCTCTGTGGTAGAGAATTCCACAGGTCACAATTCTCTGAGTGAAGAAGTTTCTACTCATCTCGGTCCTAAATGGCTTACCCCTTATCCTTAGACTCTGACCCCTGGTTCTGGACTTCCCCAACATTGGGAACATTCTTCCTTCATTTAACCTGTCCAATCCCATCAGAATTTTATATGTTTCTATGAGACCCCCTCTCATTCTTCTAAATTCCAGTGAATATGAGCCTAGTCGATCCAGTCTTTCTTCATATGTCAGTCGTGCTATCCCGGGAATCAGTCTAGTGAACCTTCGCTGCACTCCCACAATAGCAAGAATGTCCTACCTCAGATTAGGAGACCAAAACTGTACACAATATTCCAGGTGTGGCCTTACCAAGGCCCTGTACAACTGCAATAAGACCTCCCTGTTCTTATACTCAAATCTTCTCGCTATGAAGGCTAACATGCCATTTGCCTTCTTCACCGCCTGCTGTACCTGCATGTTAACTTTCAATGACTGATGTACCATGAAACTCAAGTCTCGTTGCACCTCCCCTTTTCCTAATCTATCACCATTCAGATAATATTCTGCCTCCCTGTTTTTGCCCCCAAAGTGGATAACCTCACATTTATCTACATTATACTGCATCTGCCATGCATTTGCCCACTCACCTAACCTGTCCAAGTCACCCTGTAGCCTCTTAGCATCCTCCTCACAGCTCACACTGCCACCCAGCTTAGTGTCATCTGCAACCTTGGAGATATTACATTCAATTCCTTCATCTAAATCATTAATGTATATTGTAAATAGCTGGGATCCCAGCACTGAGCCCTGCGGCACACCACTAGTCACTGCCTGCCATTCTGAAAAGGACCCATTTATCCCGACTCTCTGCTTCCTGTCTGCCAACCAGTTCTCTATCCACGTCAGTACATTACCCCCCAATACCATGTGCTTTCATTTTGCACACCAATCTCTTGTGTGGGACCTTGTCAAAAGCCGTTTGAAAGTCCAAATACACCACATCCACTGGTTCTCCCTTGTCCACTCTATTAGTTACATCCTCAAAAAATTCCAGAAGATTTGTCAAGCTGGGGTTCTTCTACTTCGAGCAGAGACTGTTAAGAAGAGATTTAATAGAGGTGTTCAAAGTCATAACCAGTTTTGATAGGAATAGATAAGGAGAAAATCTCCTCTGGCAAGAGGCTCGGTAACCAGACGACACAGATTTAAGAGAATTGGCCAAAAAGCCAGATGGGAGATGAGGGTAATTTTTTTACGTGAGTTATGATGATCTGAAATGCACGGCCTGAAAGGGCGCTGGAAGCAGATTTAATAGTAACTTTCAAAAGGGAATTAGATAAATACTTGGAAGGGGAAACATTGACAGGACTATGGGGAAAGAGCAGGGGAGTGGGAGTAAATGGATAGCTGTTTCAAAGAGAAGGACAGATACTTTGGGCCAAGTGGCCCTCCATGGAGGTATGATTCTATTCTATGATCACTAACTGTTGTCCCATGAGCTCGGTCTGGCAGTTGAGGCTGTTGTCAGTGTTGGATGGCAGTGAGCAGGACCAAGGGTTATCGCTGGGCTTTCCACCATCCCTCTGCCACACGCTCACCTCGTAGTCACGCTGGTTTACCAGAGCTGGTCGCAAGTGGACATTAAGCAACTGGTCGAGAGATTTGGCCGTGCGAGGCAGGAAACGTGTGCAGTTTGAGTCGGACATGCGCCTTATTGGGAAAGGATGAAAAATCGCTCCATGCCCACACCTGGAACAGGTTAGCAATTTGTATATTCAAATGGGGGCCTACACCCCCAAACGTGGGTGCGCCCGAATTGCCAGGCCCTTGTCTTTGGTCAGGAAGGGGAATGGGTGGTGGGGGTATCGGGGGAATACGGCAGGCAGGGATTGACCAGAATATCAGTACAGTACAATATCACAGCGTAGTCTCAGGAGAGGTTCTCTGGCAACGAAAATCAGTTGGTTTTATTTTTCTTTATTATGCCTCACCACTCCCTTTTCTTGTATTCTGTCCGTACTCCTCACCTGAAGCCAGCAGCCAAGAGTGTAATGTAGCCAAGTTTGCTGATGATACAAAGATGGGTGGGAAAGCAAGTTGTGAGGAGGGTACAAAGAATCTGCAAAGGGATATAGACAGGCTAAGTGAGTGGGCAAAAATTTGGCAGATGGAGTATAATGTGGGAAAATGTGAGGTTATCCACTTTGGTAGGAAAGATCAAAAAGCTAATTATTATTTTAATGGTAGATTACAAAGTGCTGCAGTACAGAGGGACCTGGGGGTCCTTGTACATGAAGCACAAAATGTTAGTATGCAGGTACAGCAAGTGATCAGGAAGGCAAATGTAATGTTGGTCTTTATTGCAAGGGGGATAGAGTATAAAAGCAGAGAAGTTCTGCTAAAACTGTCCAGGTGAGACCACACCTGGAGTGCTGCGTACAGTTTTGGTCTCCTTATTTAAGGAGGGATCATCATCATCATCATAGGCAGACCCTCGGAATCGAGGAAGACTTGCTTCCACTCCTGAAGTGAGTTCTTTGGTGGCTGAACAGTCCAATACGAGGTGGGACAGATAGTCGTTGAGGGAAGGGGTGGGTGGGACTGGTTTGCCGCACATTCTTTCCGCTGCCTGCGCTTGGTTTCTGCATGCTCTCGGCATTGAGACTCGAGGTGCTCAGTGCCCTCCCGGATGCACTTTCTCCACTTAGGGCGGTCTTTGGCCAGGGATTCCCAGGTGTCAGTGGGGATGTTGCACTTTATCAGGGAGACTATCCTTGTCCCACCTTTGGCTTGTTTGCCGTGAAGGAGCTCCAAGTTTACTTTGGGAGTCTTGTGTCTGACATACGAACTATGTGGCCTGCCCAGCGGAGTTGATCGAGTGTGGTCAGTGCTTCAATGCTGGGGATGTTAGCCTGGACGAGGACGCTGATGTTGGTGCATCTGTCCTCCCAGGAGATTTGTAGGATCTTGCAGAGACATCGTTGGTGATATTTTTCCAGCGACTTGAGGTGTCTACTGTACATGGTCCATGTCTCTGAGCCATACAGGAGGGCGGGTATTACTACAGCCCTGTAGACCATGAGCTTGGTGGCAGTTGTCATGTATTCGACATGGTCAGTGCTTGTACTATTACAAGGTGTGCCACCAGGGGGCACCTCAGTGGGAGACTTGTAGGTTACCTGTACAGGTGTGCCTGGCCTAGTATAAAAGGCAGGTCACCAGGTGTGATCCTCACTCTTGCTTCTTTCCACAGAGGGTTGTGGGGATCTGGAACTCGTTGCCTGGAAGAGTGGTGGATGCAGAAACCCTCACCACTTTTAAGAGATGGTTGGATGGGCACTTAAAGTGCAGTAACCTGCAGGGTTACAGACCTAGAGCTGGTAATTGGGATTAGACTGGATGACCTTTTGTTGGACGGAGCAGATATAATGGTAAGTACTGCAGGGAATCGAATACGGCCAGGGTGATCTCCTGGACTAGTGTCGATCGCTTGGATGGGTCGGAGAGGAATTTTCCCAGATTTTTTCACCCTAATTTGGCCTGGGTTTTTATCTGGTTTTTGCCTCTCTCAGGAGATCACATGGCTCCGGTTGGGGTGGAGTGTAGAATGTTTCAGTATAAGGGGTGTCGCAGTTCTGTGAGGCGGACTGGTTGGGCCGGGTGCTCTTTACCTTTCCGTCATTGTTCATAGGTTTATATGTAACCTTCAGGGCTGCTGACCGAGGGCCGTGTGGCTCTTTGTCGGCCGGCGTGGACACGATGGGCCGGAATGGCCTCCTCCTGCCCTGTAAATTTCTATGTTTCTTTCTATGTTTCTATGTTCAACCAAGGGCAACCCTTCACCAATAGCTGGTCTTTTTACCTTGCTTGTTCCAGATCGGAATGCATTGGCATTTTCTTATCAGTGCTCAAACACTCTGGAAGCTTTCTTTCACAATGATACGCCCTGTTTCTTTCCACATTTTTTAAAATCAGCAGCCAAGGATTGTTTGAGCGGTGCTTTGGTCCTTTCAGTTTTGGAGCTTTTGCAGTGATTTAACTGGACTTCCGTTTTAAATGCAGAAAATCCTGCGTTATTGTGCCCATCCATCAGATTTGAACAGCAGGTTAGTAGCAGCAGAGACCATCGCATAAAATTTAAATCTATACAATGATAAACTAACTTAGACTTTGGACCAAATTTGGACAGATTGCATAATAACCTTTCTACCAATTTAAATCTTAGTTACATTGAACATCAGGCATCTGACTGTTGGATTTGTGTCCTCTCTGTGAGTAAAAACTTACTGCTTCTAAAGTAATAACTTTACTGATCCCTGGGGAATGTCTGTGAATTACTAATCCCGGGAATAATGTGGGAATTACTGATTCCAGGAATAATGTGTGGGAATTACTGATCCCGGGAATAATGTGTGGGAATTACTGATCCCGGGAATAATGTGTGTGAATTACTGATCCAGGGCCCGGTCTCGGTTCCGAGGGTTCCGGATTCTCGACGCTGCATCTGTATTGGGAAAAACTCATCGTTAGTAATGTTACCATATCTCTGTTCTTCTCAACATGATTTAATTGCGGTCTAAATTCTTTCCGAGACCCGGTCTCGCAGTCTTTCTACAATAGCATTTCTGGACAGTGGATACAGTTTTAATAGTAGCTTTCAAAAGGGAATTGGATAAATACTTGAAGGAGAACAACTAGCAGGGATATGGGAGAGCGGGGGGAGCGGGACTAACTGGGTCGCTCTTCGAAAGAGCTGGTGCAGACTCGATGGGCCGAATGGCCTCCTTCTGTGCTGTACTATTCTGTGATTCTGTGATAAGTGGGAGTTACTGATCCCTGGGGAATGTTTGGGAGTTACTGATCCCTGGGGAATGTTTGAGCGTTACTGATCCCTGGGGAATGTTTGGGAGTTACTGATCCCTGGGGAATGTGTGGGAGTTACTGATCCCTGGGGAATGTTTGGGAGTTACTGATCCCTGGGGAATGTTTGGGAGTTACTGATCCCTGTGGAATTTGTGGGAGTTACTGATTCTCGGGGAGTAAGCTGGATGTTACTGATCCCTGGGTCACTGGTTTAAAGTTTTCTGATTATGAACATATAATCAATGACGGATGGCCCTGGGATCTCCTGGGAGAAGCGAAAAACAAGTTTAAAAAAAACTGAGGCCAGTTTAGGGGAAAAAATCTTGGAAAACTCCTCCCCGACGCATCTAGCTGAAGAAAAGTAGTCGAGAGGATCAGTCAGACCCTGACTTCCCTGCAGTACCTCCCTTCTGTAAGAGGTGATCTCAGCCCTAGCCACAAATACGGCTAGCTCTCGCTTGAAGGAATTCAGCGTCCACCACACAAGGCGGCAGCTTCGTGGGGCCCAGGATTAAAGTTTGCTGATTTAAAGATCACATGGATGAACTTCAACAATTGTACACATCCCTGTCTGGGGTAAAAATAATACTGGGAAGGTGGCTCAACTGTGGCTAACAAGGGGAATTAAGGACAGTTTTAAATCCAAGGAAAAGGCATATAAATTGGCCAGAAAAAGCATCAAAACTGAGGACTGGGAGAAATTTAGAATTCAGCAGAGGAGGACAAAGGGTTTAATTAGGAGGGGGAAAATAGAGTATGAGAGTAAGCTTGCCGGGAACATAAAAACTGACTGCAAAAGCTTCTATAGATATGTGAAGAGAAAAAGATTAGTGAAGACAAATGTAGGTCCCTTACAGTTGGAGTCAGGTGAATTTATAATGTGGAACAAAGAAATGGCAGACCAATTGAACCAATACTTCGGATCTGTCTTCACGAAGGAAGACACAAATAACCTTCCGAAGGTACTAGGGGACAGTAGGTCTAGTGAGAAGGAGGAACTGAAGGATATCCTTATTAGGCGGGAAATTGTGTTAGGGAAATTGATGGGATTGAAGGCCGATAAATCCCCGGGGCCTGATAGTCTGCATCCCAGAGTACTTAAGGAAGTGGCCCTAGAAATAGTGGATGCATTGGTGATCATTTTCCAACAGTCTATTGACTCTGGATCAGTTCCTATGGACTGGAGGGTAGCTAATGTAACACCACTTTTTAAAAAAGGAGGGAGAGAGAAAACAGGTAATTATAGACCGGTTAGCCTGACATCAGTAGTGGGGAAAATGTTGGAATCAATTATTAAAGATGAAATAGCAGCGCATTTGGAAAGCAGTGACAGGATCGGTCCAAGTCAGCATGGATTTATGAAAGGGAAATCATGCTTGACAAATCTTCTGGAATTTTTTGAGGATGTAACTAGTAGAGTGGACAAGGAAGAACCAGTGGATGTGGTGTATTTGGACTTTCAAAAGGCTTTTGACAAGGTCCCACACAAGAGATTGGTATGCAAAATTAAAGCACATGGTATTGGGGGTAATATACTGATGTGGATAGAGAACTGGTTGGCAGATAGGAAGCAGAGAGTCGGTATAAGCGGGTCCTTTTCAGAATGGCAGGCAGTGACTAGTGAAGTGCCCCAGGGCTCAGTGCTGGGACCCCAGCTCTTTACAATATACATTAATGATTTGGATGAAGGAATTGAGTGTAATATCTCCAAGTTTGCAGATGACACTAAACTGGGTGGTGGTGTGAGCTGTGAGGAGGACGCTAAGAGGCTGCAGGGTGACTTGGACAGGTTAGGTGAGTGGGCAAATGGCAGATGCAGTATAACGTGGATAAATGTGAAGTTATCCACTTTGGGGGCAGAAACACGAAGACAGAATATTATCTGAATGGCGGCAGATTAGGAAAAGGGGAGGTGCACCGAGACCTGGGTGTCATGGTTCATCAGTCATTGAAAGTTGGCATGCAGGTACAGCAGGCGGTGAAGAAGGCCTTCATAGCGAGGGGATTTGAGTATAGGAGCAGGGAGGTCTTACTGCAGTTGTACAGGGCCTTGGTGAGGCCTCACCTGGAATATTGTGTTCAGTTTTGGTCTGCTAGTCTGAGGAAGGACGTTTTTGCTATTGAGGGAGTGCAGCGAAGGTTCACCAGACTGATTCCCGGGATGGCAGGATTGACATATGAGGAGAGACTGGATCGACTGGGCCTTTATTCACTGGAGTTTAGAAGGATGAGAGGGGATCTCATAGAAACATATAAAATTTTGATGGGACTTGACAGGTTAGATGCAGGAAGAATGTTCCCGATGTTGAGGAAGTGCAGAACCAGGGTACATAGTCTAAGGATAAGGGATAAACCATTTAGGACTGAGATGAGGAGAAACATCTTCACTCAGAGAGTGGTTAACCTATGGAATTCCCTACCGCAGAGAGTTGTTGATGCCAGCTTGTTGGATATATTCAACAGGGAGTTAGATATGGCCCTTACGGCTAAAGGGATCAAGGGGTATGGAGAGAAAGCAGGAAAGGGGAACTGAGGTGAATGATCAGCCATGATCTTATTGAATGGTGGTGCAGGCTCGAAGGACCGAATGGTCTACTCCTGCACCAATTTTCTATATTTCTATGTTTCTATGTTTCTAATGGTCTTCTGATCTTCAGCATATTGAGCAACTAGCATTGCGATTTCAGATGGCAAGCCATTGTAGGCATGGGCTGATTTGATTTGAGGAAACCCTGAGTAGCTGGTAAACAGGCAACATGTGTCACAATTGTTATTTGCCAAATTATATTGTTTCCCCACAGGATCTGTGCATCGGTCTCACTCAGTATGGATTGTTCTGGATGGAAAAGCAGATTACAGGTTGCATGTGTTCTCAGTATCATTATCAGCCTGCCTTGTCCAGTTACCCACGGGGCGAATATACTGGTTGTTCCAATTGATGGAAGCCACTGGATCAACATGAGAGTTCTAATAGAAGAACTGAGACTTCACACACACAACATTACTGTGCTTCATTCCTCAACATCTTGGTATATTAAAGAGGAGCATGATCTATATCAATCCATTGTGGTTGAACTAAAGGGCTACAAAGGAGTGATTGAAGATACTACTGCCATACAGAGTTTGATACAAAGGTCACTGGCAATCTCCAAGAATGGCCGCACACTGTGGTCGTTTATCCAGCTCGAGTTTGAGCTACTATTGCTTTGGAAAGCTGGCAATCTTTGGGTCAACCAATTCATCACTATACTTTTTGAAAACAAAGACTTGTTAAACCAACTTGCAGATGCCAACTTTGACTTAATACTCGCAGATCCAGCTTTATGTGCAGGTCCAATGCTTGCTTACCATTTAAATGTCCCATTGGTGTACAATGTGCGATGGATCATTACTGGAGAAGTTCATTTCTTCGCTGCCCCATCTCCACTTTCCTATATCCCAGTCTTCAATTCACACTTAACAGACAAAATGAGTTTTCCCCAAAGAATTCAAAACGTTATGCAAAATCTTCTTGGGTTAAGTATTTCGGAATTTCTGGTTTACCCCGTGTACAATGAACTGTGCCATCGATATCTGGGCAGAGACACAGATATCAGGACCGTTCTGTTAAGGGCGGACGTGTGGCTGATGAGAGTAGACTTTACATTTGAATTCCCGAGACCTATCATGCCGAATTTTGTGTACATTGGAGGATTCCAGTGTCAACCGCCCAAACCGCTGACTGCACAGCTCCAAGACTTTGTCGAAAGCTCGGGGAAGCATGGGATTGTTGTGATGTCACTGGGGACCTTTGTCAACTCTTTGTCACTGGATATTTCAATGAAAATTGCTGAAGCCTTGGCTCAGATACCCCAGAAAGTCATTTGGAGACACGTTGGAGACATCCCTCCCAATATAGGGAATAACACACTACTAGCAAAGTGGATCCCTCAGAATGACCTACTCGGGCACCCCAAGACTCGAGCCTTCATTTCCCATGGTGGCACCAATGGAGTGTATGAAGCCATCTATCACGGGGTGCCAGTAGTTGGCCTACCATTGTTTTATGACCAGTTTGACAACCTAGTTAGACTCGAAAGCAGAGGCGCAGCAAAAGTGGTTGATGTCGCCTCTCTACAGTCATCAGATCTACTGCGGGCACTCAACGAGGTCATAAACAAGACGACATATCGGGAAAAGATGCAGAAACTCTCTGCTCTCCACAGGGACCAGCCAGAGTCTCCGATGGACAGAGCCGTGTTCTGGATCGAGTACACTGTACGGCACAAAGGCGCTGGACATTTACGCTCCGAATATTACAAACTTCCCTGGTACGTGTATTACTCTGTAGACGTGATGATCTTCCTGCTGTGCGTGTCACTAACGATTACGATACTGATAGTTCTAATATTGAAGAAGTTTTGTAACATCGTACTGAAGAGAAAAGAAAAAGTTCTGTAGGATTGGTCTATTTTTGCGGGAGGGGCGTCGAGTGAGTTCTTTAAATGTAATAATAGAAGATTTGAATACTTCACAGGATGAGCCATGTTCCTCATGTTATTGGTTTCGAGCTGAGTTTAGCAGGGTTTAGCCAGGGTTTAGGAATCAAGGACATTACAGCACAGAAGAAACCCTGTGTGGAGCCTCTCTACTCCAGTCCCAACACTCTGCCTTCCTGGATCATTTTATATCCTTTTCAAACATGCATCCGATTCTTTCATACCCTGACAGACCCACTATGTGTTTCCAGTGATGCCTGCGTGCCTCAGTCCCATTCCTGCATTACCCCATGCAGTCACCAGGGGAGCGCTTGATATTTTTGTCAGACCGTTCACCGCTTAAAATTTGTAGACGACACAAACCTCACGTCAAGGGTAATGTCGGAACAAATCTGCTTTAGAAAGTTGCAGGACACTTGGGAAAGGACTGAGCCACTCCATTATTCAATGAATCAACCAACTGTTACAATTCAAAATGACAAGTACAATTATAATCCCATCATTGGGTACACAGAAACAAGACAACACAACAAAATGAAATATTACTGGTACACATTTAAAGGGAAGCACAACTTGGACGGAATGGTGATCAGCTGGGGTGCCCACTATGGTTGAATAGCTTTTGCTGTCTGAACCCAAGCATGCAGAATAGCCACTTTGGATGAGAAATTGGAGAAGCTGTGGAACAGTACCCCAGTGAGAGTCAGAGCCTTCAGCTGCTTCATCAATGACCTTGCTTCATTGTACAGTTAGAAATGGGGCTGTTTGTTGATGATTGCACTGTGTGCAGCTCCATACACAATTCCTCATCATGCGGCAAGATATGGACAGCATCCACGCTTGGGCTTATTAAGTGGCAAGTAACCTTTGCACCACACAACTGCCAGGCTATGACCATCTCCAACAAGACAGAGTCTAACCACCTCCCAGTGACATTTAATGGCCTAACCATCGTGGAATCCCTACCATCAACATCAATGGGGTCACCATTGATCAGAAATGTAACTGGATCAGCCAAATATGTGGTTACAAGAGCAGGTCAGAGACTGGCTATTCTGTGATGATTGTCTCACCTCCTGACTCCCTAAGGTTTTTCACCATCTACAAGGCACAAGTCAGGAGTGTGATGGAATACTCTCCACTTGCCTGGATGAGTGCAGCACCCGCAACACTCAAGAAGCTCGACACCATCCAGGACAAAGCAACCGGTTAATTGGCCCCCCATCCACCACCTTCAACACCCACTCCCTCCACCACCGGCGCCCCCTGGCTGCAGTGTGCACCATCTACAAGATGCACTGCAGCAACTCTCCAAGGCTTCTTCGGCAGCACCTCCCAAACCCGCGACCTCTACCACCTAGAAGGACAAGGGCAGCAGGCGCATGGGAACACCACCACCTCCACGTTCCCCTCCCAGTCACACACCATCCCGACTTGAACATATATCGGTCATTTGTTCATTGTGGCTGGGACGTGAGCTGGGATTGTGACACCGGGAGCTGGGATTGTTACAGTTGGGCAATGGCCCAGAATTCCTGGTTGTAATGAGAGTGAAACTGTCAGCATTCGACGTCATTACTGTGTAAAACTGACAGCAACCTCTGCCATCCGCACATGCAGACTTAAAGGTGGAAATGCGGCAATTGCTGTCAGTGATGCTCTGCTCCTCTACACGATGTGCTGTTGCAGTCTTCGCAGATACAATCAACATACGATCCGTGACTTGACATGAACTTCACCTTTTCACACGCTGTTCTCACTGTAAAAACCTTGTAAAAAGTTAATCCTTGCTGAATGAGCTGTAACTGAGTCAAATCGGCATAATCAGTCATAATTATTGCTGAACAACCTCTCTGGCCCTGTAAAACTAATTTTAGGAGCATGAAGTGTCATTCCCTCCTTACAATGATAAAATTTCCACAGATTTTTAAAATAATCAAAATTTCTTTTTTAATTTGTTTGATATTTCCTTAATCCCATGTGAAGCCCCAATCGTTATTTCATTCCCGGTATCATTATTAAAAACTGAATGATAATTGTGCTTTTCGCTGTCCGTGAGAATTCCTCCATCTGATTGGTTGCTCAGCCTGCTTGATGATGTCACTGTTTCTGGACGCCCGGGATCCCCTATAGATGGCGCCAGAATGAAATTGACGTCGGAATATTAGACGTAAAGGATCCCACAGCACTAGTTCGAAGAGCAGGGGAGTTAAACCCGGTGTCCCGGCTCATATTTAACCCTCAACCAACATCACAAATACAGATAATCTGCTCATTATCACATTGCTGTTTGTGGGAGCTTGCTCTGTGCAAATTAGCTGCCCCGTTTCCTTCATTATAAGAACATAAGAAATAGGAGCAGGAGTATGGCCCCTCGAGCCTGCTCCACCATTTAATACGATCATAGCTGATCTGATCATGGACTCAGCTCCACTTCCTAGCCTGCTCCCCATAACCCCTTATCCCCTTATCGGTTAAGAAATTGTCTATTTCTGTCTTAAATTTATTCAATGTCCCAGCTTCCACAGCTCTCTGAGGCAGCGAATTCCACAGATTTTCAACCCTCAGAGAAGAAATTTCTCCTCATCTCTGTTTTAAATGGGCGGCCCCTTATTCTAAGACCATGCCCTTTAGTTCTAGTCTCCCCCATCAGTGGAAACATCCTCTCTGCATCCACCTTCTCAAGCCCCCTCATAATCTTATACGTTTCGATAAGATCACCTCTCATTCTTCTGAATTCCAATGAGTAGAGGCACAACCTACTCAACCTTTCGTCATAAGTCAACCCCCTCATCCCCGGAATCAACCGAGTGAACCTTCTCTGAACTGCCTCCAAAGCAAGTATGTCACTGACTACACTCCAAATGTGCTTCATTGTCTATAAAGTGCTTTGGAATGTCCTGAGGATGTGAAAGGTGCTATAGAAATGCAAGTTCTTTATCCTCATTCCATTGCTCTGTGGATAGAATGTTTAGAAGATAATAATCAAACTTTGTGGAGTTTTTGAAAAATGTTTTAATTCGATTTAATGCACAGGATGTTTTAAATAAATATTCACATCTGACGAGATATAAAAGGGCCAGCCTCCTACTATACACATCAACAGCCACAATAATCTTCAAATCATTCAACAATTCATCACCTTTAATGTAACAGTACAATTAGTCTCCACAAATGGCACCCACACCCCCACAAATAAAATTTGGAAACATTTCACGAAGGATGAGCAAGGAATCTGCAGCCTCAGTGACAGACTCAAACAAACAACTTTCTGTTTGGCATTTTTTGTCATCTTTCAATTTTTGTGCTCATCGAGGAGAGGAATGTTAATGTCCCATCAAACACTCCCAGGGCGGGTACAGCACGGGGTTAGATACAGAGTAAAGCTCCCTCTACACTGTCCCATCAAACACTCCCAGGGCAGGTACAGCACGGGTTAGATACAGAGTAAAGCTCCCTCTACACTGTCCCATCAAACACTCCCAGGGCAGGTACAGCACGGGTTAGATACAGAGTAAAGCTCCCTCTACACTATCCCATCAAACACTCCCAGGGCAGGTACAGGGGGTTAGATACAGAGTAAAGCTCCCTCTACACTGTCCCATCAAACACTCCCAGGGCAGGTACAGGGGGTTAGATACAGAGTAAAGCTCCCTCTACACTGTCCCATCAAACACTCCCAGGGCAGGTACAGCACGGGTTAGATACAGAGTAAAGCTCCCTCTACACTGTCCCATCAAACACTCCCAGGGCAGGTATGGCATGGGGTTAAATACAGAGTAAAGCTCCCTCTACACTGTCCCATCAAACACTCTCAGGGCAGGTACAGGGGGTTAGAGAGAGAGTAAAGCTCCCTCTACACTGTCCCATCAAACACTCCCAGGGCAGGTACAGCACGGGTTAGATACAGAGTAAAGCTCCCTCTACACTATCCCATCAAACACTCCCAGGGCAGGTACAGGGGGTTAGATACAGAGTAAAGCTCCCTCTACACTGTCCCATCAAACACTCCCAGGGCAGGTACAGCACGGGTTAGATACAGAGTAAAGCTCCCTCTACACTGTCCCATCAAACACTCCCAGGGCAGGTACAGCACGGGTTAGATACAGAGTAAAGCTCCCTCTACACTGTCCCATCAAACACTCCCAGGGCAGGTATGGCATGGGGTTAAATACAGAGTAAAGCTCCCTCTACACTGTCCCATCAAACACTCCCAGGGCAGGTACAGCACGGGTTAGATACAGAGTAAAGCTCCCTCTACACTGTCCCATCAAACACTCCCAGGGCAGGTACTGCACGGGTTAGATAATTTCTTCTTATGCAGTTCCCTTGCTCTCTTTAGCTAAGAGACTAGATCCACTGTGCGGGCTCCCCAGCACGAGTGAAAAGGGAACACGAGATCTGGCAAGAAATCTTGGTTCAATGACACCAAGTTTATAGGAGACATATCGGAGACTTTGGGAGTGGAAGAGTTCCACGGTACAAGATGCTGGGGAAGAAAGAGTCAGAGACGGTATGATGAGACCCGCTTTCAGTGCAGAGAGGAGGGAGTGTGTGTAAAATTGGGAGCTTCGGAAGAACAAGCGAGAAGAGTTTAGTGGAAAAGTGACTATTACATCTTACATAGAATATACAGCACAGAAACAGTTCACTTGGCCCAACCAGTCCATCTGGGGTAAAGAGCACTGAGTGACAGGAAAGACATTTATCCATTTTCCACCAGTGAGGGTGTTGAACATCAGCTGTTAGCCTGCCCCCACAGTATAGTGTGATGTTCAGGGCTTTGACTCCAGAATATCCGTCAACAACGTTGGATCGACAGCTGCTCATGTGTGTTTGTTGCTGGGCTCCTACTACCTGCTTTAAACCCAGCCCAAGCTCATTTCAGGGCTCAGGCAGAAGAGAACTTCATTCTCCACAGCGCCAGCACATGGCTGATGGAATTTAGCAGTGAAGGTTGAAGTGATACATTTTGCTCAGAAGAATCCTTGGTTTTATAAATAAAGCCAAAGAGTACAAAAGCAAGCAAGTTATGCTAAAGCTTTATACAATTCTGGATAGACCTGAACTGGAGTATTGTGTCCAATTCTTTGTAGGAAGGATGTCAAGGCCTTGAAGACAGTGCAGCACAGTTTTACTAGTTTGGTACCAGGTATGAGGGACTTCAGTTATGTGAAGCGTCTGCAGAAACATAGAACATAGATAATAAGTGCAGGAGCAGGCCATTCGGCCCTTCGAGCCTGCACCACCATTCAATATGGTCATGGCTGATCATGCAACTTCAGTACCTCATTCCTGCTTTCTCTCCATACCCTTTGATCTCTTTAGCCGTAAGGGGCACATCTAACTCCCTTTTGAATATATCTAACGAACTGGCCTCAACAACTCTGGTAGAGAATTCCACAGGTTCACAATTCTCTGAGTGAAGAAGTTTCTACTCATCTCGGTCCTAAATGGCTTACCCCTTATCCTTAGACTGTGACCCCTGGTTCTGGACTTCCCCAACATTGGGAACATTCTTCCTGCATTTACCCTGTCCAATCCCATCAGAATTTTATATGTTTCTATGAGACCCCCTCTCATTCTTCTAAATTCCAGTGAATATGAGCCTAGTCGATCCAGTCTTTCTTCATATGTCAGTCGTGCTATCCCGGGAATCAGTCTAGTGAACCTTCGCTGCACTCCCACAATAGCAAGAATGTCCTACCTCAGATTAGGAGACCAAAACTGTACACAATATTCCAGGTGTGGCCTTACCAAGGCCCTGTACAACTGCAATAAGACCTCCCTGCTCTTATACTCAAATCTTCTCGCTATGAAGGCTAACATGCCATTTGCCTTCTTCACCGCCTGCTGTACCTGCATGTTAACTTTCAATGACTGATGTACCATGAAACTCAAGTCTCGTTGCACCTCCCCTTTTCCTAATCTATCACCATTCAGATAATATTCTGCCTCCCTGTTTTTGCCCCCAAAGTGGATAACCTCATATTTATCTACATTATACTGCATCTGCCATGCATTTGCCCACTCACCTAACCTGTCCAAGTCACCCTGTAGCCTCTTAGCATCCTCCTCACAGCTCACACTGCCACCCAGCTTAGTGTCATCTGCAACCTTGGAGATATTACATTCAATTCCTTCATCTAAATCATTAATGTATATTGTAAATAGCTGGGATCCCAGCACTGAGCCCTGCGGCACACCACTAGTCACTGCCTGCCATTCTGAAAAGGACCCGTTTACCCCGACTCTCTGCTTCCTGTCTGCCAACCAGTTCTCTATCCACGTCAGTACATTACCCCCCAATACCATGTGCTTTCATTTTGCACACCAATCTCTTGTGTGGGACCTTGTCAAAAGCCGTTTGAAAGTCCAAATACACCACATCCACTGGTTCTCCCTTGTCCACTCTACTAGTTACATCCTCAAAAAATTCCAGATTTGTCAAGCTGGGGTTCTTCTACTTCGAGCAGAGACTGTTAAGAAGAGATTTAATAGAGGTGTTCAAAGTCATAACCAGTTTTGATAGGAATAGATAAGGAGAAAGTCTCCTCTGGCAAGAGGCTCGGTAACCAGACAACACAGATTTAAGAGAATTGGCCAAAAAGCCAGATGGGAGATGAGGGTAATTTTTTTACGTGAGTTATGATGATCTGAAATGCACGGCCTGAAAGGGCGCTGGAAGCAGATTTAATAGTAACTTTCAAAAGGGAATTAGATAAATACTTGGAAGGGGAAACATTGACAGGACTATGGGGAAAGAGCAGGGGAGTGGGAGTAAATGGATAGCTGTTTCAAAGAGAAGGACAGATACTTTGGGCCAAGTGGCCCTCCATGGAGGTATGATTCTATTCTATGATCACTAACTGTTGTCCCATGAGCTCGGTCTGGCAGTTGAGGCTGTTGTCAGTGTTGGATGGCAGTGAGCAGGACCAAGGGTTATCGCTGGGCTTTCCACCATCCCTCTGCCACACGCTCACCTCGTAGTCACGCTGGTTTACCAGAGCTGGTCGCAAGTGGACATTAAGCAACTGGTCGAGAGATTTGGCCGTGCAAGGCAGGAAACGTGTGCAGTTTGAGTCGGACATGCGCCTTATTGGGAAAGGATGAAAAATCGCTCCATGCCCACACCTGGAACAGGTTAGCAATTTGTATATTCAAATGGGGGCCTACACCCCCAAAAGTGGGTGCGCCCGAATTGCCAGGCCCTTGTCTTTGGTCAGGAAGGGGAATGGGTGGTGGGGGTATCGGGGGAATACGGCAGGCAGGGATTGACCAGAATATCAGTACAGTACAATATCACAGCGTAGTCTCAGGAGAGGTTCTCTGGCAACGAAAATCAGTTGGTTTTATTTTTCTTTATTATGCCTCACCACTCCCTTTTCTTGTATTCTGTCCGTACTCCTCACCTGAAGCCAGCAGCCAAGAGTGTAATGTAGCCAAGTTTGCTAATGATACAAAGATGGGTGGGAAAGCAAGTTGTGAGGAGGGTACAAAATATCTGCAAAGGGATATAGACAGGCTAAGTGAGTGGGCAAAAATTTGGCAGATGGAGTATAATGTGGGAAAATGTGAGGTTATCCACTTTGGTAGGAAAGATCAAAAAGCTAATTATTATTTTAATGGTAGATTACAAAGTGCTGCAGTACAGAGGGACCTGGGGGTCCTTGTACATGAAGCACAAAATGTTAGTATGCAGGTACAGCAAGTGATCAGGAAGGCAAATGTAATGTTGGTCTTTATTGCAAGGGGGATAGAGTATAAAAGCAGAGAAGTTCTGCTAAAACTGTCCAGGTGAGACCACACCTGGAGTGCTGCGTACAGTTTTGGTCTCCTTATTTAAGGAGGGATCATCATCATCATCATAGGCAGACCCTCGGAATCGAGGAAGACTTGCTTCCACTCCTGAAGTGAGTTCTTTGGTGGCTGAACAGTCCAATACGAGGTGGGACAGATAGTCGTTGAGGGAAGGGGTGGGTGGGACTGGTTTGCCGCACATTCTTTCCGCTGCCTGCGCTTGGTTTCTGCATGCTCTCGGCATTGAGACTCGAGGTGCTCAGTGCCCTCCCGGATGCACTTTCTCCACTTAGGGTGGTCTTTGGCCAGGGATTCCCAGGTGTCAGTGGGGATGTTGCACTTTATCAGGGAGACTATCCTTGTCCCACCTTTGGCTTGTTTGCCGTGAAGGAGCTCCAAGTTTACTTTGGGAGTCTTGTGTCTGACATACGAACTATGTGGCCTGCCCAGCGGAGTTGATCGAGTGTGGTCAGTGCTTCAATGCTGGGGATGTTAGCCTGGACGAGGACGCTAATGTTGGTGCATCTGTCCTCCCAGGAGATTTGTAGAATCTTGCAGAGACATCGTTGGTGATATTTTTCCAGCGACTTGAGGTGTCTACTGTACATGGTCCATGTCTCTGAGCCATACAGGAGGGCGGGTATTACTACAGCCCTGTAGACCATGAGCTTGGTGGCAGTTGTCATGTATTCGACATGGTCAGTGCTTGTACTATTACAAGGTGTGCCACCAGGGGGCACCTCAGTGGGAGACTTGTAGGTTACCTGTACAGGTGTGCCTGGCCTAGTATAAAAGGCAGGTCACCAGGTGTGATCCTCACTCTGGAGTTATCAATAAAGGGCTACAGTCACTACAGTTCAAGTACAACACATTGCCTCGTGGAGTCATTATCAGAGCATTTAAAGATATAACAATGGCCGACGAAATTACGGACTTTCACGCGAAAATGGCTACCCTTGGTACGTTGCAGCAGTTCGCCGATGGTGATGATTGGGACACGTTTGTGGAGAGGCTCCACCATTTCTTCACAGCAAACAACCTGGCAGGCGACAATCCGGCCACACTGGCTGATAAACGCAGAGCTATCCTGCGAACCAGTTGTGGGCCCACCGTCTATGGCCTCGTCAGGGACTTGCTGGCACCAGCGAAGACATAGATCAAGACGTACGAGGAGCGTGTAACGCTGATCCAAGAACAACTCAAGCCCAAAGAGAGCATCCTCACAGCCAGACGCCGGTTCTACACCCACCGACGGCCCGAAGGCCAGGAAATCGCGAAATATGCCGCAGACCTCAGGAGGCTGGTGGCT
Organism: Pristiophorus japonicus; assembly: GCF_044704955.1. Taxonomy (NCBI): domain Eukaryota; kingdom Metazoa; phylum Chordata; class Chondrichthyes; family Pristiophoridae; genus Pristiophorus; species Pristiophorus japonicus. Next base: position 194,356,267 of record NC_091989.1, read on the forward strand.
CCGTGTGATTTCGGCGACCACCTCACCGAAGTGCTGCGGGATATCTTTGTCATCGGAATCGGCCACGAGGGCCTTCTTCACAAGCTACTGTCTGCGGATACCACAGTCACACTGCAGAAGGCCATCTCCGTGAGCCAGGCATTCATGACCTCGACCTACGGCTCTAGGCAGGTGACTCAGCCTCAGGACTCAAACCCGGCAAATACTGTGCACAGAGTGGCGCCTTTTAGAGGCTGGACTGTAGAACGCGAACCCTCTCAGGGAAGAGAGAACAAGCCCCCGAGTCCCTTAACTCAGAGTCCCCCGAGGGGGGCTAGTCGAGTATCTCTATGCTGGCGTCGCGGAGGGAATCACAGGGCTCACCAGTGCCGTTTTAAGGACTATGTGTGTAAAGGCTGCAGCACAAAGGGCCACCTCCAGCGAATGTGTAAGAGAAATATGACTTACTGTGTTGATGAGGAGTCTGCAGATGGCCATGAATCCAGCGCGGATTATGAAGCGATAGACAGAGAGGCAGCTCAGCCCCACGATGAGGTATATAGCATGTTTACCTGCACCACTGAGTGTTCCCCATTGAGGATGGAAATCGAGATAGATGGCGTTCCAATCTTCATGGAAGTGGACACGGGGGCGAGCCAGTCAGTAATGAATCAAGAAGCCTTTGAGAGGCTATGGGACAATCAAACTAAACAACCCAAGTTGGTCCCGGTTCAGGCAAAACTGCGCACCTACAACAATGAACTTATCCTAGTCATTGGTAGTGCGGATGTAAAGGTACTCCATGATGGCGTGATGCACAAGTTACCCCTGTGGATTGTTGCAGGTGATGGACCAAAGCTACACGGAAGAAACATAGAAAATAGTGCAGGAGTAGGCCATTCGGCCCTTCGAGCCTGCACCACCATTCAATAAGATCATGGCTGATCATTCACCTCAGTACCCTCAGAAGGTGGATGGAGAAGATCCATTGGAGTTGGGAAGATTTCATCCCTCCAGCGATCGACGTCCTCCGCGCTCAGGGGCAAAGCAAGCCCCCACCTGAGAGTGGACCCAGCACCAGAGAGCAGACCAGCACAGCACCCGAGGCACAGACCGCTCAGCACGGCTGCGTGGAGATGATCCAGCTGAGACGACCCGAACACACCTTCCAGGCTCCAGTGGCAGGACTCCGGAGGAAGAAAATCGAATCCAAAGCCGACTTCTCAGCCTCGATGGCAGAACCCGGGGAGAAGAGGATCACCGCAGTCAACATCGTGGATGGAAGAAAGATGGCCCTCGAACCACGAGATGATGTGCTGATGGAGCAACCCATGGCACCAAGTGAAGAAGAGGAGTGGGATAAAGATAGCAAGGCTCTCTTAAAGGAGGCCTGCAACCCACAACACTTAAACGGACAGTTCCACACTCTCAATCAATGTAAGAGCAACTGTGAGTTAAATGTAAAATGTGCAATTGATGATCAGAGTTGTGTACATGCAATAAGCAAAGAAAAGTCTCAATGTAATTGTTATGTATGTAACCCTTTGTAACCTGCATGACACCTGACCACCAGAGGGCCCACCTGTTGGAGTCCCAAGGGATCCCAGCATCCCTTGGGAGTACAGTATATAAGCAGGCCACCCACGAGGTACCTGCACTCTGGAATCTTATTAAAGGAGCTAAGGTCACACTTGCTCATTACACACAGTACTCAGTTTCACCCTTTATTATAAGTGTATCAATTGGCGACGAGATAATGAACAACTGCGCGAAAATGCAAAGAACAGTCGTATCATGGAGAAGTTCTCAGAAGGGGATGATTGGGAGGCCTTCGTGGAGAGACTCGACCAATACTTCATGGCCAATGAGCTGGAAGGGGATGAGAACGCTGCCAAGCGAAGGGCGATCCTCCTAACTGTCTGTGGGGCAACAACCTATGGCCTCATGAAGAATCTCCTGGCCCCGGCAAAACCAACAGAGAAATCCTACGAAGGATTGTGTACGCTGGTCTGGGAGTACCTAAATCCTAAGGAAAGCGTTTTGATGGCGAGATATTGGTTCTACATGTGTCAACGATCAGAGGGCCAGGAAATGGCGAGCTACGTCGCCGAACTAAGGCGCCTCGCAGGACATTGTGAGTTTGAGGGATTCCTAGAACAAATGCTCAGAGACTTTTTTGTACTGGGCTTCGGACATGGGACAATCCTTCGCAAGCTTTTGACTGTAGAAACTCCGAATCTGAGTAAAGCCATAACGATAGCCCAGACATTTCTGTCCACCAGCGACAACACCAAGCAGATTTCGCAGAATAAAGATGTTCCGGCCAGTACATAAAGTAATGTCGATCTCGAGCAAAAATGTACACGGCAGAACGTACACGTCGGCTGATGCTGCCCGACCTCAGATGACCCAGAGTCCGCCATCAATTGTTAATGCGAGGCAGTTAACACCTTGTTGGTGCTGTGGAGGTGATCATCGGCCCCATCAATGCTGCTTTAAGCACTATGCGTGCAATGGCTGCAGAACAATGGGATACCTCCAACGAATGTGCAGGTGAGCTCCAAGCCCTGCAAACCACCACGTTGCAGAAGAAGATCGATCTACAGTGGATCAGGCTGAATTGGAGACTTGTACTGAGGAGGCAGAAGTGCACGGGGTATATATGTTCACTACGAAATGTCCACCAATAATGTTGAAAGTTGAACTGAACGGCATTCCAGTATCTATGGAGCTGGACACGGGGGCAAGTCAGTCCAATATGAGTAAAAAGTCCTTCGACAGGCTGTGAGGCAAAAAGGCACACAGGCCCAAGCTCAGCCCCATTCACACCAAACTAAGGACTTACACCAAGGAACTACTCTCTGTAATTGGCAGTGCAGAAGTCAAAGTCTCCTATGAAGGAGCAGTACACGAACTCCCGCTGTGGATTGTACCAGGGGATGGCCCCACGTTGTTTGGCAGAAACTGGTTGGGAAAAATTGGCTGGAACTGGGATGACATCCGAGCGCTCTCATCCGTCGACGACGCCTCATGTGCCCAGATTCTGAGCAAGTTCCCATCGTTGTTCGAGCCAAGCATCGGAAGCTTCTCGGGGGCGAAAGCGCAGATCCATTTGGTTCCCGGTACGCGACCCATCCACCACAAGGCTCGGGCGGTACCGTACATGATGCGTGAAAAAAGTGGAAATTGAGCTGGACAGGCTGCAACGTGAAGGCATCATCGCGCCGGTGGGATTCAACCACTGGGCCAGTCCGATTGCCCCGGTACTTAAGGAGGACGGCACGGTTAGAATTTGTGGGGACTATAAAGTAACGATTAACCGTTTTTCGCTGCAGGACGAGTACCCGCTACCCAAGGCAGACGACCTATTTGCGACCCTGGCTGGAGGGAAGACGTTCACCAAACTGGACCTGACCTCGGCCTACATGACGCAGGAGCTGGAGGAGTCTTCGAAAGGCCTCACCTGCATCAACACGCACAAAGGTCTATTTATCTACAACCGGTGCCCGTTCGGGGTTCGGTTGACCACGGCGATCTTCCAGCGGAACATGGAGAGCCTGCTAAAGTCAGTTCTTTGCACAGTGGTCTTCCAAGACGACATATTGGTTACAGGTCAGGACACCATGGAATACTTGAAGAATCTGAAGGAGGTTCTTTGTCATAGATTCATAGAAAATAGGTGCAGGAGTAGGCCATTCGGCCCTTCGAGCCTGCGCCACCATTCAATAAGATCATGGCTGATCATTCCCTCAGTACCCCTTTCCTGCTTTCTCTCCATACCCATTGATCCCTTTAGCCGTAGGGCCTTATCTAACTCCCTCTTGAATATATCTAACGAACTGGCATCAACAATTCTCTGTGGTAGAGAATTCCACAGGTTAACAACTCTCTGAGTGAAGAGGTTTCTCCTCATCTCGATCTTAAATGGCTTAACTCTTATCCTTAGACTGTGACCCCTGGTTCTGGACTTCCCCAACATCGGGAACATTCTTCCTGCATCTAACCTGTCCAGTCCCGTCAGAATTTTATATGTTTCTATGAGGTCTCCTCTCATTCTTCTAAACTGTAGGGGAGGACTAAAACCCCCTCATTTTACCCAGAAGGAAAAGGGCTGTGGGATCAGTCTGTGCTGCAATGTGAATTGAAACCGATACAGTTTGACCTTGGCAGAGCAGTGATTGGACGGGGGAGGACACCGGAGGGCCAATGGTGAGACAGAGTCAGCCCGAAGCATGGGGCTTTCAAGCCAATGGGAGAGCACTTGCTCAAACTGTGGGACTGACTCACAGCCATTATCGGACTATTGTCTTCCCCATGTTTACACTATGGAAGGAAATTATGTAGATCTTCAGAAAACTAGGGAACCCAAAACAAACCAAGGACCTACACAATGGCTACAGGAGGCCAACCCAATTAACACCCATTCAAACCTTGAGTAGGTTAGAAAAACTAAATTGAAGGAAAATTATGCAGACCTTCAGAAACCAGGGAACCCAAAACAACCCAAGGACCTACACAATGGCTACAGGAGGCCAACCCAATTAACACCCACTCAAACCTTGAGTAGGTTAACATCAGTGGAAAAACCCCGCAATAATCTAAAACTGCTGCATTTTTCAAAATCGTAAAGCCCACCAATGGGTAGAATCGATTTCAGCAGGAGAGGCGGACTGGATAATCTGGCTATAAAAAGGGGTTTCTGACATAGTGTGGGTGGTTCCCTGCCCTCGTCATCCAACAACCAGCAAGACTCTCGACACTGAAGGAAAACCAGTGTCCGAAGACACCGAAGATAGAAGAAACAAACCACTAGACTGCAGAAGGCACAGTAGTGAGTATAACCTCTGGTCCCCGGAACTCCCAACTCAGTTAGGCCAGGAAAGGTGGGAGGTTGGGCATTGTACTGCTAAACTGGTGTAAAGATTTTCGTTGTGTCCGTTTAGTGGGATTTAGGGGGATTGTTTTGTTGGTGTATTACTGTTTGTTGAGATACACCTTGTCAAATAAATTTGAAGCCTAAAGTTCCTCTTGGAATCACCTTGTCTCAGTTCTATTGTATTACATCTCCTGATCATGAGTCTTATGTCAGAACTGTGTAAGGGAAGCTAGGAGCACCTCGAAAACGCTCAACTGTGTGTCACAGGCTAGGGAAGAAGGGGTTAGGAGTGTTTGACACTCACAGGTGCCTCACAGGCTAGGCATAAGCTGTGGGGACGCACGAGTCTCAAAGCCCCCTTCATAAGCTGTGGACACAGTCTCTCCAGGGGTGCTCTTGCAGCACTCAGGGTACCTCACAGGCCAGGCATAAGCTGTGAGGGCAGAAGCCCAGAGAGAGACACCCAAGGCACAACAACACTCCCCGAGAACCCCTTACAGAACATGGTGACCGCGGCAGGACATAAGCAAACAGGAGATGTTAATATAACAGATGAGGTGATAAGAGAGGAAACTAAAATGGAGGAGAGAATTTCCTCATACATTTTTGGCAAGGTGAACCTCACCAAACCTTGGGTGCAAGCCCTCACTCGGGCAGAGCGCCCAGTGGATGCTGCTGTTCAGTGGACAACCCCAGGGTGGAAAAGGCCATCTGGCTTATCTGCCTCACCCGCCAAGTCCGAAAGCTCGACCAGCGGGTGAAGGACTTGGAACAGAGTCTTCAGAAATCAGAGGAGCTCTCTGCCATCCGGGCTGCGGTTGGGGACAACCTGCTGGCCGAATTAGCTGAGGAGCAGCAAGGGAACCGGCAGTTGGAGGAGACCTTCCGAAATAGCCGGGACTATCTTCAGTGTCAGATCACTGAGGCCAAGGGTGGTGAGGGGTCCCTCCGGTAACAGAACTCTCGGTACCCAGAAAATTTGGAAACTAGAGAATAAGTTGAAAGATGTACAGGCAGCCTATAAAGTGGCCAGTAGCAGTGAGTTTTTCAGATCACGGTCCCTGCCAGGAGAGGATTAAAACTCTCACCCACGCTCTATCCCAGGCAAAGGGGATGGTCGCCCTGATAGGACCCGGAGGGTCCACAGGGGACAAAGGAGATTATTGGGGGGTAGAGGAGAATCCAAAGGCAAGAGACGCCCGACCACCTCATGAGGCACCGGTGGTTTGTTCGGTGGGGTACCAGGAGGAGCGGGGCGCGCAGGGCTGGGGGCAGGACCAATGTGTCCCGCTCGGCAGCAGGGATGTGAGGCTCCAGCCGAGGGTCAGTTAAGGGCTGGATCAGGAGACCAGGCACTGTCTGCTGCACCGGGTATGGTGGGACAGCCGGAGGTAGAGGGACCAGCGCAGAAAGATCCTGAACCAGGGCGGATGTGCCTGGTCAGGCAGCGCAAGTACGGTCCTCCACAGGGAGGTGGCCAAGGTTGGGGAGCGCTGGAGAGAGACTTTATTATTCCCCATGGAGTTCAATCACTCAGAGCCATGGTGGCCCATTTGGCCAAACTCACTCGCAGCGGGGACCCGTCTATCCACTTCATGGAGGTGATGCAGGCAGGGGGAATTAATGGGTGTGACGAGGAAGAGACAGCCAAGCTGCTGCTCTACTCTCTGGACACCAAATTGTACCAGGCCCTACCGGCAGAATGTCGGAGGGGACAGCGGACATTTACTGAGGTCCAGAGGGCCGTCCTTGAGGCTATGGGCTTCGATGACGGCAGTCCTTTCGGACGGGTCGAAAGGACAAGGCAGCTCGCAGGGGAAACCCCGCAGGCGTTTGCGGACAGGCTGTGGGTGGTATACCACGCAGCCTGTGGGGAGCTCCTCGACTGGGCGAATCTTTCCGCGGTACAGACCGGCCGCTGGCTGAGGATACTGGTGGCAAACTGCTTGCCCAGGCTCAAGGCCAGGGCAGAACTGTGGTTCGATTCCCGGGACCCCAACCTCACCGAGGAAGCAGTGGTCAGGCAACTGGCACTGGTCCAACGGAATGGAGGAGGGGAGGAGGAGAAAACCTCCAAAGGTCGGGTAAATGAAGTAAAACCCAACCCGATTCCCAAAAGGGAATGGCACCAGGAGGGTGGCCGCTCGTCTGATAAGGAGGGAGTGTGCTACGGGTGCGGGAAAGCTGGGCATTTTAAAAGGGATTGCAGGAGCCCAGTAAAGAGATATGAGGGGAGAAGTCCTTCAGGAGCCGCCCAGAGTGGGGGAAGTGGAGCGTGCTCCTCACCATCCCTGGACCAGATAGTAGCTGCAGTGAGGACAGCGCTGGAGGGGACTGGGAAGGTAGCCACGGCAACAGGCAGGGAAGTACCAGCAACCCTGCCAGTACAGAGGCCGTGACTAGCCCAGACCCAGCCTGCATACCTGTGCCCACTAGAATACGACCCCTGGGGACGACCCTGGGTCAAGATGGAGGTTGAGGGTGTATTGGGTACTTACCTTTTGGACATTGGTGCTTCCAGCACGATAGTCCATTCGGAGGACCCCGCAACCTCACCTCTATCAAACGGGGTGCCATATCAACTAGTTGGGTTCACAGGTAATGAGAAGGCTGGGTTTTTCTCAGTCCCGCTCACAGTTCGTTTAGGAGCACTCCAAACACAATGGAAGTGCGTCCTGATGAACTGGGAGCAGGTGGGAAAAGGGATCTTGGGGGCTGATTTCATCATCGCTCGCCAGATCCTAGTAGACTTGAGGAATCACTGTCTATGGGGCACGGGAGCAGAGGGAGAAGTCATGGTGATTGATAAGAAACAGGGAAAAGGGACTCTGTGTACAATGAAGCCAAAAGGGGGTTACGACCTGGAGGTTCGGGTCAGTAACACCCCGGCCGAGTACCGGGCCTATGTGCAAGCAAATCTTGCAGCATTTGCCACCCATAAACACGATTGTGGAAGAGTCACAGGAGTGGAGGTTAGAATAGATGGGGATCCCATGTCCCGCCCGCAAAAGCAGTATGGCTTTCCCCGAGAGGCAGAAGCAGACTTGGAGACAGCTTTAAGCTCGCTTGTCGAGCAGGGTGTTTTGAGACTCATAACCACCCATGTCAACTCCCCGCTTTGGCCGGTTAGGAAACCGGACAATTCTTGGAGGGCTACGGTGGATTATAGGGTGCTCAATAAAAACATCCCAGCTTGTGCCCCCACAGTAGTGGCGGTTGCGGATCTGATAGGGGAAATCCCTGCATCCACAACCACGTTCACAGTGTTGGACATATCCAACGGGTTCTGGTCTATCCCTGTACGGAGGGAAGACCAGTACAAGTTTGCCTTCACCTTCCGGGAACAGCAGTATACATGGAGCTGCCTCCCACAGGGCTTTCATAATAGTCCCAGCATCTTTCACCAATGCATGGCGAACTGCTTAAAAGGCTTCAGCTAGCCACACCAGCTGGTCCAGTATGTGGACGACCTGTTGTTGTTCACAGACAGCAGTGAGGAACACGGTCCACTGCTGGCCGAACTGCTGGTCTTACTGAAGGAAGGGGGTTTTAAAGTTAACCCCAAGAAAGCCCAGATAGGTCTAGGAGAGGTAAAATTCCTGGGCCTGACGATAAGGGCAGGAGAAAGGGCCATTGATGAGGCTAGAAGAAAGGCAGTGCAGGAACTCCCTGTCCCTAGGGATGTGTCCGGGGTAAGGTCTTTCCTGGGAATCACCGGCTACTGTAGGGACTTCATCGAGGACTATGCAGCCACTGCCGCCCCTCTGCTCAGACTCCTCCATAAGGGGGTCAAGTGGGAATGGGACAAGGGCTGTGAGGCAGCATTTGTCCGTCTTAAGAGAGACCTGCAGGGAGCACCAGCCCTCGGGGCAATTGATGGGGGGGAGGAATTCTTCCTGGAGGTGGCAGCCAGTGGTGACAGCTTAAGTGCAGTGTTGCTCCAGGGGCGAAACGGTCAGCTGAGACCAGTGGTGTACTCCTCCAGGGTCCTCACGGAGGTAGAAAAGGGATACTCCAATTGTGAGAGGCACTTGCTTGCCACCCACTGGGCAGTAAAGAGAGCTCAGATCTTTACCGGAATATCCCCCATTACACTCCTCACCCATCATACCCCGACGCAGATGCTGTTGGACGGGAGGATTAAGGACGGGACAGTGAGCAGTGCTAGAATCACTCGCTGAACCCTCCTGCTCTCCCAAATGACTTTAAAGGTCAAGGGCCTCTGTGAGCCCAGGCTCGCAGCAAATTGAATCTATCCAGGGCAGCCACATAGATGCTCTGTGGAGGGGGTATGGGACATCAACTTTGGATTTCGGGCAGGGATACACCTTGAGATCTACGTTGATGGCTCCAGTTCAGTGTCCGTGGGTACAAGACTCACGGGCTGCGGAGTTTGGGATCCCAAGGCAGGAATTGCCTTGGCTCTTAAACTCCCATGCACCCTGAGCGCCCAGCAGGCGGAACTCTCGGCGGTGATGTATGTGGTCACACACCCCGAGGAATTCCCTACCCCATACATGATTTGCTCGGACAGCATGTTCACTTGCAATTCGTGTACAGAGTATCTGGCGATTTGGTCACGCCGGGGGTACACCTCTGTGGCTGGGAAGCCCCTTGTGACCAAACCCCTGCTAGAAAAGATCGTGGCTGCAGTGGGAGAAACCGGGGATGTATATATCCATAAGGTAAAGGCCCACTCCAAAACTGAGCCACGGGGGGAAGGTAACCAGCAGGCAGACCTGCTGGCAAGGGAAGGTGCTCGTACAGGTCGCCCATGGGACCCATACGAGGCAGGCAGGATAGCAGCAGCAAGAAGCAAGCCAGGGACACAAGGGAGCGTAGGGGCGGCTGCGGCCCCGGACCTTAAAGTAGTCCAGATGCAGGATCCGATCCTGAAGGCTGCCTTGGCTGCTATCAAAAAGGAGGGAAAGGCTGAGGGCCCGTACTGTGCTGTAGATATTGCTGTGCGGGAAGGCATGTTGTTTAAAGGGGACAAATGGGTAGTGCCACCACAACACCGGAGGGAATTCCTTCAACTGGCCCATGAGGGTCCAGGTGCGGGACACCCTGGGCCGGAATCTACCTGGCAACGGGTAGAAAAGGCAGGGTGGTGGCCAGACCTCCGGGAAGACGTCCGCAACTTCTGTGCGGGCTGTCTGGCTGCAAACAACCCACACCCTCAGAAAAGGAAGGTGTCTATGGGACACGTCAGGCGGGTAGAGGGACCATGGCAGTCGATCCAGATCGACTACATCGGACCCCTACCGGCCGCCCAGGGAGGTTATAAATACTGCCTCGTCCTGGTGGATGTGTTTTCCAAGTGGGTGGAAGCCTTCCCTTGCCGAACAGCTACCGCGGTGGGGACTGCAAAAATCCTGGTGAGGGAGGTGTTCTCTCGGTGGGGTCTACCTCAAATCGTGGAGTCCGACCGGGGAAGCCACTTCACCGGCCAGGTGATGCAGGCCACCCTAAAGGTGCTGGGGATAAGAGCCAAATGGCATGTCGCCTACAACCCTCAGTCCTCAGGCCCCGTAGAACGCCTGAACCGGACCCTAAAGGAAAGGCTGCGCAAGGAGACGGGAGACTCACCGAACAAGTGGGTGGAGGTCTTACCGTTGGTCCTCATGGGAATCCGGGCCAGTCAGTCAAAGAGCACAGGGTACTCACCCCATGAGCTGATGACAGGCCGGATCATGAGAACCCCAGTGCATGTGTTGGTGCCGGTTCTCACCGAAGGGCAGCTCCGAGAGGTGAACCGGGACCGCTTCGTCAGGAATCTGTTTGAACAGCTTCACCAGATTCACTGGCAGGCGGCCAACAACTTGGGTAAACAGCACCGTGCCAATTGGCTGCTGCTGGAACCCTGCAGTCACCATGATTGGGAGGTGGGCGACCAGGTGATGGTGAGCAGCTTCGCCCGGGTCGGGGTATTTGAACCACTGTATATGGGACCATACAGCATAGTCGACAAGGCTAGCCCTGTGGTCTATGTGGTTCGACTGCCTCGCCGGGTGAAGTGGTATCACATTAATCAGTGTAATTTGTTTGACCCCAAAAGAGGTAAAAAACAGAGGGGACGAGCAAGGGAAGGGAATCAGGCACTGGGGGAAGAACAGGCCCCGGTGGATGTGGAGGCTCCGGAGGAGGCAGCGGGCCCCGAAGCTCTAAAGCCGGGGCTGGTTCACTGCTCCAGTAAGGCTATCCCACCACTGGGTAGAGGTTCCCAGCCCACTAACAGAAGTGGGGAGAATGGCTCTACCATTAGCAAGGTCCGAGGGGAAGCTGAACCTCCCATGGTGGATCAGCTGGGGCTAGCCCAAGAGGTGGAGGAGATAGCACTGCACCGACAGTAAGGAGGAGTGACAGAGTGCCACAGCCCAGGGCGCCGTGGTCCCCTGTTTACTTAGCTCCCCGCCCCAGACCGAGAAGGTGAAAGACAACAGGGAGGGTGCTCTGTTGCGCTAGCAAGGGTCTCCCACCGATTATCCGGGGCTCGGGAGGGCCTTGGAGGGCAGCACCAGACCCATTAAGGGGGACTATACGAGCCCCTCAGCGGAGGGCGTCCTGGTCCCCAGGGTACGGTCAGCCGAGTGGTCGACGACGCCTGTACAGTGACAGGATGTAGCGTGGCCACCCAGGGACGGGTGGCGGTGTGTATTTTTTCCCTTCCTGTTTTGTTACTTTGTGTTGTGTGTATATGTGTTTAGGTAAGGCAGTGACGGTTGGGTACAGTATTTTTGTGTTTGGAACATGTTAAGTGGGCCGAGCCTGGAGAGGTCTCTCAAGGCAAGGCCATGTTCTTCTTGCCTTTCAGATGTCAACACCTCCCTACTGGACATTAGTGATGCTGGTATCGCTAAGGATCTGCACCGGGCACCGAGGGGACACCGAGGACTCCCTGGTTTTCGGATGCTCCGGGGGCAGAGCGCCGACAGTGACCACAGGAGAAGGGACTCCGGCGGCGGATGGCCGGGTCACCTACTCCCACGACGGGAGATGGCCTGGATGGTTGGGATCGAACTCCACCAAGTACTCCAACCATAAGGACTTTACCTACGGAGAGGCCTCCATCCCCTGCCCGGAGATCACTGTGGCCACTTCCAGAGTGAGAGTGACAGAAGACAGGAAGGTATGCCTAACTTGCCAAGGGGACATACCTCTGGGATGGTGGTGGTGGCTCAGAAAGCTCAAGAGGGACATGGGAGACCGACACTCGGACTGGGAACGTCTGGATAATACCTACCGAACCATCATGGGGTCATCTGGCAGGGTCACGGTGTGCTGGGAGAAATGGTGGGCGTACGACCAAGGAATTTATTTGTGTATGTGGGGATCCACTCGCGTGTGTTCAGAGGGGGTCTCCATTGCTTTCTATAGGTGGTGGCAGGATGTCGGGGATGGGGTGGTATGGGATCGCAGCGGGGAGGCGTGTGTGACCCCCAATCCCCGGGTACCAGTAAATGCCACCGAACTTGTAGTTCAGGAAAGAAAACCCCCACCCACGGCCAAGCCCACCGTCCCACACGAGTGCCCGACAACAACCAGGGGGCCGGGGAATGGTTTAGTGTTGGTCCCTACCGAGAAACTACTTTATCAGGGGGTACACTACGCGGTGGCATCAGTGGTGCTAAATCTGACAGAAGTCCGCCTACCTACGTGGTGTCCCCGGGAAACCCAGCTGTTATACCAGGCTCTGCTGCGGGAGATGTTCCGGAAGTTCTATGAGCTGGACTTCGGGGATGTCAGTGTGACAGACTTGTATAAACAGTGGGATGGGGCCGAACCGGGCAGGCAGAAGCGTGGCACTTTAAATGACATTTTCACGGGGTTTAACACCGGGGCGTCCGCCATAAACAGTTTGGATAACATGCAGCTGGCCCTCCAGATAAATGGGTTAAAGAATCAGCTGCGCAAAGTCCTGGGGGACGAGAATACCGTAGTGGGATCCGCGCTCCACGAAGAGGTGGCAATGACAGTTCACTTAAAGAAGATTATCTCTCAATTGGAGGCACAGGTCAGGGCTGTAAACGCCTTGATTCGGGAGGATAGAAACGCCTCCGATCAAGCCGCCCAAAATGAGGTGTGCATGCTCTCTGGGGCCTGGTTGCTGGGAGAGGGACGGAGTAACCTCGAGGATCTGAGACAGGGACAGGTCCCCTCCTGGATCAGCAACCAGCACTTAGCAGCACTGCACCCTTATGATAATGTTTTGAGTCCTTGCCAACTTCGTGTAGCGTCAGAAGCCTACCCGGTACCGGTGGACTGTGGAAAGTCAAACCATACCACCATGGGTGTGGTGGTCAGGATGCCCGTGATGGGGGCGTCCCCACGACCAGCACCCCTGTACCGAGTGGAGAATGTGGGAGTCATTCGTGGAGGGGTGCATGTTCGATTCCAAGAGGTCCCACCTTATGTCACAATGTGGGAGCACACTGTGACAGATACAGACCTCTCGGGTTGTCAGAGCAGGGGAGCACAGGTAATCCTGTGCCCCCAGCACTTGAACGCTTTTGCAAGGCCACAATGCGGGTTCAGCACTGCTGGGGCAGAGCCCATCAATTGCACAATGGAGGTAATGGCCCCTAACCACATGCCTCCACAGGTAGCATATGTAGGCAGTGGGACATATTGTGTCACCACAAGTGCCCAACGGTATGAACACGGACCGGGAAGGTGGTGTCCAATTCCATACAGCAGCTTTTGCTTTAAACCCAGGGCAGAGGTTCAAGTGGCACACACCAGAATCACACCCATCCCTGAACCTTCCACGATTCACCTCACGGGACAAAACAACCTCAGCCATCTACAACAATATGTCGCCCAGTTTGGCTATCCCATTGCCCCACTACCTGAGAAACTTACAGCCCTCCTCCAGGCAGTGGATTTGTCTCAAAAAAATTTTTACACCATGGAGCAGAAAACTGAAATTCTAGCAGGGGAGATTGCCCAGATTAAACCCCCAGCATGGTGGGATGTGGGAATACGGGCAGACATACCTGCGTGGATCCGGGTGGGATCGCATGCCTTAGTAATCGGCCAACTCCTGATTGTAGCTTATCTGCTAGTTACAAGCTGTACGCTCAGGAGAAAAAGAAAAAGAACGCAGTTCCTCAGGCTACTACATAGACAGGAGAGCCGTTGCTAAACACTCAAGGTGTGTAAACAAAGCTTGACTGTGACACTTAGGCGGTTTTGTTATTCCAGGGATGACTGCGTTTTCATACATGGCCCCTGGGGAGTTTGCAGGGCAGGTTTCTTTGTTTTACGGTTAAGACTGAAATGAGACTCAATGTACAATTCCTGCTGTAACCTTAAGTACAGATATGTATATTGCTGTCGTATATTGTAACCTGTTGGATTCTGTGTTTTGTACCGCGTTAAAAGGAATTACGATATATATCGACGGGATCAGTTTAGAGTTAAACTGGGGAAAGTTGGGCAATTTGGGAGACCTGGGGTTTTCTCACCACCCTGAACTTTGAAACACTCGAGTGGTGTCTGACTGTGTCAGATGGGGGATTATGTAGGGGAGGACAAAAACCCCCTCATTTTACCCAGAAGGAAAAGGGCTGTGGGATCGGTCTGTGCTGTGAATTGAAACCGAGACGGTTTGACCTTGGCAGAGCAGTGATTGGACGGGGGAGGACACCGGAGGGCCAATGGTGAGACAGAGTCTGCCCGAAGCATGGGGCTTTCAAGCCAATGGGAGAGCACTTGCTCAAACTGTGGGACTGACTCACAGCCATTATCGGACTATTGTCTTCCCCATGTTTACACTATGGAAGGAAATTATGCAGCTCTTCAGAAAACTAGGGAACCCAAAACAACCCAAGGACCTACACAATGGCTACAGGAGGCCAACGCAATCAACACCCACTCAAACCTTGAGTAGGTTAACATCAGTGCAAAAAACCCGCAATAATCTAAAACTGTTGCAAAAGGGGTTTCTGACATAGTGTGGGTGGTTCCCTGCCCTCGTCATCCAACAACCAGCAAGACTCTCGACACTGAAGGAAAACCAGTGTCCGAAGACACCGAAGATAGAAGAAACAAATCACTAGACTGCAGAAGGCACAGTAGTGAGTATAACCTCTGGTCCCCGGAACTCCCAACTCAGTTAGGCCAGGAAAGGTGGGAGGTTGGGCATTGTACTGCTAAACTGGTGTAAAGATTTTCGTTGTGTCCGTTTAGTGGGATTTAGGGGGATTGTTTTGTTGGTGTATTGCTGTTTGTTGAGATACACCTTGTCAAATAAATTGGAAGCCTAAAGTTCCTCTTGGAATCACCTTGTCTCAGTTCTATTGTATTACATCTCCTGATCATGAGACTTATGTCAGAACAGTGTAAGGGAAGCTAGGAGCACCTCGAAAACGCTCAACTGTGTGTCACAGGCTAGGGAAGAAGGGATTAGGAGTGTTTGACACTCACAGGTGCCTCACAGGCTAGGCATAAGCTGTGGGGACGCACAAGTCTCAAAACCCCCTTCATAAGCTGTGGACACAGTCTCTCCAGGGGTGCTCTTGCAGCACTCAGGGTACCTCACAGGCCAGGCATAAGCTGTGAGGGCAAAAGCCCAGAGAGAGACACCCAAGGCACAACAACACTCCCCGAGAACCCCTTACAAAATTCCAATGAATACAGACCTAGTCGATCCAGTCTTTCCTCATATGTTGGTTCTGCCATCCCGGGAATCAGTCTGGTGAACCTTCGCTGCACTCCCTCAAGAACAAGAACGTCTTTCTTCAGATTAGGAGACCTAAACTGAACACAATATTCCAGGTTTCATCAAGGCCCTGTACAATGGCAGTAAGACCCTCCTGCTCCTATACTCAAATCCCCTAGCTATGAAGGCCAACATGTCATTTGCCTTCTTCACCGCCTGCTGTACCTGCATGCCAACTTTCAATGACTGATGTACCATAACACCCAGGTCTTGTTGCACCTCTCCTTTTCCTAATCTGCCGCCATTCAGATAATATTCTGCCTTCATGTTTTTGCCACCAAAGTGGATAACTTCACATTTATCCACATTATACTGCATCTGCCATGTGTTTGCCCACTCACCTAACCTGTCCAAGTCACCCTGCAGCCTCTTAGCGTCCTCCTCACAGATCACACTGCCACCCAGCTTAGTGTCATCTGCAAACTTGGAGACATTACACTCAATTCCTTCATCTAAATCATTAATGTATCTTGTAAATAGCTGGGGTCCCAGCACTGAACCCTGCGGCACCCCACTAGTCACTGCCTGGCATTCTTAAAAGGACACATTTATCCCGGCTCTCTGCTTCCTGTTTGCCAACCAGTTCTCTATCCACTTCAATACATTACCCCTAATACCATGCGCTTTAATTTTGCACATCAATCTCTTGTGTGGGACCTTGTCAAAAGCCTTTTGAAAGTCCAAATACACCACATCCACTGGTTCTCCCTTGTCCACTCTACTAGTTACATCCTCAAAAAATTCTAGAAGATTTGTCAAGCATGATTTCCCTTTCATAAATCCATGCTGACTTGGACCGATCCTGTCACTGCTTTCCAAATGCGCTGTTATGTCATCTTTAATAATTGATTCCAACATTTTCCCCACTACTGATGTCAGACTAACCGGTCTATAATTCCCTGTTTTCTCTCTCCGCCCTTTTTTTAAAAAGTGGGGTTACATTAGCTACCCTCCAGTCCATAGGAACTGATCCAGAGTCGATAGACTATTGGATAATGATCACCAATGCATCCACTATTTCTAGGACCACTTATTTAAGTACTCTGGGATGCAGACTATCAGGCCCCGGGGATTTATCGGCCTTCAATCTCATCAATTTCCCTAACACAATTTCCTGAGTAATAAGGATTTCCTTCAGTTCCTCCTTCTCGCTAGACCCTCGGCCCCTAGTATTTCCGGAAGGTTATTCGTGTCTTCCTTCGTGAAGACAGAACCAAAGTATTTGTTCAATTGGTCTGCCATTTCTTTGATCCCCATAATAAATTCACCTGATTCTGACTGCAAGGGACCTACGTCTGCCTTCACTAATCTTTTACTCTTCACATATCTATAAAAGCTTTTGCAGTCAGTTTTTATGTTCCCAGAAAGCTTCCTCTCATACTCTATTTTTCCCCTCCTAATTAAACCCTTTGTCCTCCTCTCTCGGTTGATCATGTGGGGCTCAGATTGAAATGCTCGAAGTGTGTTTTCCTGGCACAGGAGGTCGAATTCTTGGGAAGGAGAATGGCAGCAGACGGCATCAGACCCACCGACGCCAAGACGGAGGCCATCAAGAACGCGCCGTGACCACAGAACGTGATGGAGCTGCAGTCGTTCCTGGGACTCCTTAACTATTTCGGTAAATTCCTGCCTGGGTTAGACACCCTGCTAGAACCTCTACATGCGCTATTGTGCAAGGGAGATGACTGGGTATGGGGGAATTCACAAGAGGCTGCCTTTAAGAAAGCCAGAAATCTGCTGTGTTCAAACAAACTGCTTGTCCTGTATAACCCTTGTAAACGATTAGTGCTAGCTTGCACTAATACGGAGTCATCATACGGAGTCGGGTGTGTGCTACAACAGGCTAACGAATCGGCGATTTTGCAATCGGTCGCTTATGCATCCAGGAGTTTGTCCAAGGCCAAAAGGGCCTACAGCATGGTTGAAAAAGAGGCTCTGGCGTGCGTTTACGGGGTAAAGAAAATGCACCAGTACTTACTTGGCCTCAAATTTGAGCTTGAAACTGACCACAAGCCACTCATATCGCTGTTCTCTGAGAGCAAAGGGATTAACACCAATGCCTCTGCCCGTATCCAAAGATGGGCGCTCATGCTGTCGGCATCCAATTATGTAATGCGCCACAGACCGGGCACAGAGAACTGCGCAGATGCTCTCAGTCAGCTGCCATTGCCTACCACCGGGGGGGGGAAATAGCACACCAGCGGACTTGCTCATGGTCATGGAGGCATTCGAGAATGAGAAGATACGGCCCGCCAGATCAGGACCTGGACCAGCCAGGACCCTTTATGTCATTAGTAAAAAACTGTGTCCTCCATGGGAGCTGGTCCGGTGTCCCAGTGGAGATGCAGGAGGCGATTAAGCCGTTCCACAAACGCAAAGACGGGTTGTCCCTGCAGGCAGACTGTCTATTGTTGGGCAATCGTATGGTCTTGCCCAAGAAAGCAATTCAAGGAATTCATGACCCGCAACGGGATCAAACACGTCACATTTTCCCCGTTCAAGCCCGCATCCAATGGCCAGGCAGAACGGGCAGTTCAGACCATCGAGCAAAGCTTGAAACGTGTGTCAGAAGGTTCCCTGCAGACCCGGTTGTCCCGAGTCCTGCTCAGCTACCGCACCAGACCCCACTCACTCACCGGGATTCCCCCAGCTGAGCTGCTCATGAAAAGGGCGCTTAAATGAAGGCTCTCTCTTGTCCACCATGATCTCCATGATCACATGGAGGGCAGGCGGCATCAACAAAGTGTGTACCATGACCGCTCAAACTTGTCACGCGATATTGAGATCAATGATCCTGTGTTTGTGCTCAATTATGGACATGGTCCCAAATGGCTCGCTGGCACGGTCACAGCCCAAGAGGAGAGTAGGGTGTTTCAGGTCAAATTGACCAATGGAGAAAAGCACAGATAACATTTGGACCAAATCAAATTGCAGTTCGCCAACAGCTACGAACAACCCGAAGAGGACACTACCAACTTTGACCCTCCAACACACACACAAGTGGCAATTGACATCATGGTTGACCACGAAACCGAACTCATCATCCCCAGCAGCCCGGCAAGGCCGGCTGCCTAACAGCCCAGTGACGAACTGACCAACTCACCCACACCCGCATTTGTACCGAGACGATCGGCAAGAGAGCGTAAAGCCCCAGATCGTCTCACCTTGTAAATAAGTGTACTGTTGACTTCACGGGGGAGTGCTGTTATGTATTTAACCCCTTGTAACCTGCATGACACCTGACCACCAGAGGGCCCACCTGTTGGAGTCTCCAGCATCCCTTGGGAGCACAGAATATAAGCAGGCCACCCATGAGGTACCTGTGCTCCGGAGTCTTATTAAAGGAGCTAAGGCCACACTTGCTCATTACACACATTACTCAGTTTCACCATTTGTTATAAGTGTATCAGTAATAGCGACTGTGAGTTAGATGTAAAATGTGTAATTGATGATCAGAGCTATGTACATGCAATAAGCAAAGAAAAGACATGCGATCACAATCGGAGCTACAGGTTATTTACAATGAGTAATGAAAAGTTTTGCGATGTAGGATTTCAACTGCATTTAGTCAATGCAGTGGGCAGATACCCATCGGGAGCACACAGGTCCAGCGAGCTACCCAGTGTAGTAGCCTGCGTCCCTGGGACCAGAGTGATGAAGCATGGAGTGTGGCCACAAGCAGCCAATGCATACAAGCTGCAGAGCAAGTGATCTCAGGAGGGCAACGGCACTGGTATCGATACCCTGCCCCTGATCGGCTCCACCTCTCAGGCACCCGATGGCACCAACCGCCATGAGCCTGAAAGAACAAACCGCGCTAAGGCGCAGCCCCCAGACCCTATCGCCACCAAGGTCATACCCAGGAACAAAGGGTCACCTGCAACGATTCTCCCAAATGGGACCGGGACCAGTCAGGATCCCAAGCCAAATAACGCCCAGGCAAGCGAGTCAGCGGTTCCCTGTGCATTGCCAGACGACTGCTCCTCAGGGAGCGGCAGTGACCCGGGGCACAAGGAGAGGACGGGGAGGTCACAGGCATCTGTGAACCTGTCCAACGCTAGGAGCAACGGAAAAGGCCCCGAGAGCAGGCAACTTGAGCCAACCGGGTTCCCACTGCCAGCACTGGAACCTGGATACCATCCAGCAGTTCTGATACTAGCTTGACCTCACGCTCTGGTGCTGATTCCAAGTATGTATCAAGTATGTACCTCACCAATCAAATGTACTTGCCTCACAACTGTACCACAAATGTAATGGTGTAAATGCAAATTTTTTTTGGGGATTTGAATGTATATGAATGTAATGAGCCAACGGCACAATCTCTATGTTGGAGCGGGGGAGGGGGGGGGGCGGGGGGAGTGGGGGAGGAGAGAATGGGATGGTCATGGACTCACAAACAGAAACCACCAGCACCTCTACTGCCAACGAAACACTACCCACACACCCCAGATGGAAACAACCCTCCAAGGGTCAACCAGATAGAGCTAAGCCCAGAACACAGTCAATGCATGAAGGCGGTTTGCACTAAAGGCTTGGGGGAAGAGTGATGTCATGTATCCTACATGCTTACTGCTTGTACTATCACAAGGTGTGCCACCAGGGGGCACCTCAGTGGGAGACTTGTAGGTTACCTGTACAGGTGTGCCAGGCCTAGTATAAAAGGCAGGCCACCAGGTGTGACCCTCAGTCTGGAGTTATCAATAAAGGACTAGGATCACTACAATTCAAGTACAACACATTGCCTCGTGGAGTTATTATCAGAGCATCTAAAGATATAACAGCAGTTTGGAGGGCCTGGTCTTCAAACACACTTTTCCTCAGGCGACCGAAGGCTGCACTGGCGCACTGGAGGCGGTGTTGGATCTCGTTGTCGATATCTGCTCTTGTTGATTGGAGGCTCCCGAAATATGGGAAATGGTCCACGGTGTCCATGGCCGCGCTGTGGATCTTGATGAGTGGGGGGCAGTGCTGTGCGGTGAGGACAGGCTGGTGGAGGACCTTTGTCCTACGGATGTTTAGAGTAAGGTCCATGCTTTCGTACGCCTCAGTAAATACGTCGACTATGTGCTGGAGTGCAGCCTCTGTATGTGCACAGATGCAGGTGTAGTCCGCGTACTGTAGCTCGACGACAGAGGTTGGGGTGGTCTTAGATCTGGCCTGGAAACAGCGCAGGTTGAACAGGTTCCCACTGGTTATGTAGTTTAGTTCCATTCCAGCGGGCAGCTTGTTGACTGTGAGGTGGAACATGGCGGCGAGAAAGATTGAGAAGAGGGTTGGGGCGATGACGCAGCCCTGTTTGAACCCGGTCCAGATGTGGATTGGGTCTGTGATGAATCCGTTGGTAAAGATCACGGCCTGCATGTTGTCAAGGAGTAGGTGGAGGATGGTAGTGAACTTTTGGGGGCATCCGAAACGGAGGGGAACACTCCATAGACCCTCGCGGTTGACAGTGTCAAAGGCCTTTGTAAGGTTGAAGAAGGCCATGTATAAGGGCTGGTGCTACTCCCTGCAGATTCCTTTGTAGTTGCCGCAGTTGAACTTGTCCCCTTTTTAAAAGATGGTCACGATCACTGCATCTCTGAGATCCCCCGGCATGCTCTCCTCCCTCCAGATGAGAGAGATGAGGTCGTGTATCCGTGCCAGCAGTGCCTCTCCGCCGTACTTCAATGCCTCAGCAGGGATTCCATCCGCTCCCGTAGCCTTGTTGTGTTTGAGCTGTCTTATGGCTTTTTCTACCTCGTGCAGTGTTGGGGTCTCACTGAGGTAATGGCGGGTAGCATGCTGCGGGATGGAGTCGAGAACACTCGAGTCAAAGGCAGAGTCTCGATTGACTAAGGATTAAGGAAGGATATACTTGCATTGGAGGCAGTTCAGAGAAGGTTCACTCGGTTGATTCCAGAGATGAGGGGGTTGACTTATGGAGAAAGGTTGAGAAGGTTGGGCCTCTACTCTTTGGAGTTTAGAAGAATGAGAGGTGATTTTATTGAAACGTATAAGATTCTGAGGGAGCTTGACAGGGTAGCTGCTGAGAGGATGTTTCCCCTCGTGGGGGAATCTCGAACTAGGGGGCATAGTTTCAGAATAAGGGGCCGTCCATTTAAAAAGGAGATGAGGAGGAATTTCTTCTCTGAGGGTCGTAAATCTGTGGAATTCTCTGCCCCAGAGAGCTGTGGAGGCTGCGTTATTGAATATATTTAAGGTGGAGGTAGACAGATTTTTGAGCGATAAGGGAGTCAAGGGTTAAGGGGAGCGGGCAGGGAAGTGGAGCTGAGTCCATGATCAGATCAGCCATGATCTTATTGAATGGCGGAGCAGGCTCGAGGGGCCAAATGGCCGACTCCTGCTCCTATTTCTTATGTTCTTATGTAAACTGGATCCTGAGTCTGGATTCAAGAGAGAGATGAGGAGACAGAGAGAGAGATAAAGAGAGATGAGAAGACATTCAGACACTGAAAGACAGAGGGAAAAAAAAACAGTAAAAGGAAATATTATTTGAATGGGGAGAAAATACAACATGCTGCGGTGCAGAGGGACCTGGGGGTCCTTGTGCATGAATCCCAAAAGGTTAGTTTGCAGGTGCAGCAGGTAAACAGGAAGACGAATGGAATGTTGGCCTTCATTGCGAGAGGGATGGAGTACAAAAGCAGGGAGGTCCTGCTGCAACTGTACAGGGTATTGGTGAGGCCGCACCTGGAGTACTGCGTGCAGTTTTGGTCACCTTACTTAAGGAAGGATATACTAGCTTGGAGGGGGTACAGAGACGATTCACTAGGCTGATTCCGGAGATGAGGGGGTTACCTTATGATGATAGATTGAGTAGACTGGGTCTTTACTCGTTGGAGTTCAGAAGGATGAGGGGTGATCTCATAGAAACATTTAAAATAATGAAAGGGATAGACAAGATAGAGGCAGAGAGGTTGTTTCCACTGGTCGGGGAGACTAGAACTAGGGGGCACAGCCTCAAAATACGGGGGAGCCAATTTAAAACCGAGTTGAGAAGGAATTTCTTCTCCCAGAGGGTTGTGAATCTGTGGAATTCTCTGCCCAAGGAAGCAGTTGAGGCTAGCTCATTGAATGTATTCAAGTCACAGATAGATAGATTTTTAACCAATAAGGGAATTAAGGGTTACGGGGAGCGGGCGGGTAAGTGGAGCTGAGTCCACGGCCAGATCAGCCATGATCTTGTTGAATGGCGGAGCAGGCTCGAGGGGCTAGATGGCCTACTCCTGTTCCTAATTCTTATGTTCTGATGTTCTTATGAGACACAGTCACAGAGTGAGTCAGGTAGATGAATAAAGACAGCAAAACAGAACGAGACACAGACTATCAGAGTGAGGGGGAGAGGGAGAGAGAGGGCGTGACATGAGACAGGACAGATGTACATGCACTGACAGAGAGGGGCAGAGAGAGAAGAGAGGAAAGAGACGGATAGAGACAAGACAATGATGAATTGAGAGAGACTGGGAGAAGGAGAGAAACAGTCTTACACATGCAGAGAATGAGAAACCAAGAAAGATAGGGAGAGACTAATACAGGGAGAAGCAGAATAGATAGAGATAGAGAGAATGAGAGATAAAAGGAGAGAGACCAAGGGAATGAACTCAGGCAGGTTTTATGCTGAATTTTCTGGCTCTCTGCCTGACCGGGGCTGGGTGATGTGAGAGCTTGGGAGCTATTCCAACGGTAGTCTCTCCAGAACAGAATTTCTCTCATGTGATGTGAACAGTCGCCCCACGAACCGGTCTATAATAGTGGAACATCCTCTTTAAGGAACACAAGACCGCAATTCCTGCCATTTTAGGTACCCTGCCCACCAGACATCTCCAGTACCCTGGACCTTGGCAATAAGAATCTAGAGAACAATCTGTGTATATTGGCAAACACACCCCATGGTGGTGTTCTGCTCAAGGTGCTCCATGGTACACTCTACCTCATGCCCCTTCTCTCCCTCCAAACTCTACCCCTCCTGCCCCCTCTCTCCTCCCGCACTCTACCCTCCTGCCCCCTCTCTCCCCCCACACTCTACCTCCTGCCCCCTCTCCCCACACTCTACCTCCTGCCCCCTCTCTCCCCACACACTCTGCCCCTCCTGCCCCCCATCTCCCCACACTCTACCTCCTGCCCCCACACACTCTGCCCCTCCTGCCCCCCCTCTCCCCACACACTCTACCTCCTGCCCCCTCTCTCCTCCCGCACTCTACCCTCCTGCCCCCTCTCTCCCCACACACTCTACCTCCTGCCCCCTCTCCCCACACTCTACCTCCTGCCCCCTCTCTCCCTCCAAACTCTACCCCTCCTGCCCCCCCTCTCCCCACACACTCTACCTCCTGCCCCCTCTCTCCCCACACACTCTGCCCCTCCTGCCCCCTCTCCCCACACACTGTACCTCCTCCCCCTCTCTCCCCACACACTGTACCTCCTGCCCCCCCTCTCCCCACACACTCTACCTCCTGCCCCCTCTCTCCCCACACACTGTACCTCCTCCCCCTCTCTCCCCACACACTGTACCTCCTCCCCCTCTCTCCCCACACACTGTACCTCCTGCCCCCCCTCTCCCCACACACTCTACCTCCTGCCCCATTTCTCCCCACACACTCTACCTCCTGCCCCCTCTCTCCCCACACTCTACCTCCTGCCCCCTCTCTCCCCACACTCTATCTCCTACTCCCTCTCTCCCCACACTCTACCTCCTGCCCCCTCTCTCCCTCCACACTCGACCCCTCCTGCCCCCTTGCTCCCCACACTCTACCTCCTGCCCCCACTCTCCCCACACACTCTACCTCCTGCCCCCTTTCTCCCCACACACTCTACCTCCTGCCCCCTCTCTCCCCACACTCTACCTCCTGCCCCCTCTCTCCCCACACTCTACCTCCTACTCCCTCTCTCCCCACACTCTACCTCCTACTCCCTCTCTCCCCCCACATTCTACCTCCTGCTCCCTCTCTCCCCTCACACTCTACCTCCTACTCCCTCTCTCCCCACACTCTACCTCCTGCCCCCCCTCTTCCCACACACTCTACCTCCTACTCCCTCTCTCCCCCCACACTCTACCTCCTGCCCCCTCTCTCCCCACACTCTACCTCCTGCCCCCTCTCTCCTCCCCACACTCTATCTCCTACTCCCTCTCTCCCCACACTCTACCTCCTGCCCCCTCTCTCCCTCCACACTCGACCCCTCCTGCCCCCTTGCTCCCCACACTCTACCTCCTGCCCCCCCCTCTCCCCACACACTCTACCTCCTGCCTCCTTTCTCCCCACACACTCTACCTCCTGCCCCCTCTCTCCCCACACTCTACCTCCTGCCCCCTCTCTCCCCACACTCTACCTCCTTACTCCCTCTCTCCCCACACTCTACCTCCTACTCCCTCTCTCCCCCCACATTCTACCTCCTGCTCCCTCTCTCCCCTCACACTCTACCTCCTACTCCCTCTCTCCCCACACTCTACCTCCTGCCCCCTCTCTCCCCACACTCTACCTCCTGCCCCCCCTCTCCCCACACACTCTACCTCCTGCCCCCTCTCTCCCCACACTCTACCTCCTGCCCCCTCTCTCCCCACACTGTACCTCCTGCCCCCCCTCTTCCACACACTCTACCTCCTACTCCCTCTCTCCCCCCCACACTCTACCTCCTGCCCCCTCTCTCCCCTCACACTCTACCTCCTACTCCCTCTCTCCCCCCACACTTTACCTCCTGCTCCCTCTCTCCCCTCACACTCTACCTCCTGCTCCCTCTCTCCCCCCACACTCTACCTCCTGCTCCCTCTCTCCCCTCACACTCTACCTCCTGCTCCCTCTCTCCCCCCACACTCTACCTCCTGCCCCCTCTCTCCCCTCACACTCTACCTCCTACTCCCTCTCTCCCCTCACACTCTACCTCCTGCCCCCTCTCTCCCCCCACACTCTACCTCCTGCTCCCTCTCTCCCCCCCACACTCTACCTCCTGTTCCCTCTCTCCCCTCACACTCTACCTCCTGCTCCCTCTCTCCTCCCACACTCTAACCCCCAGTTGCCGGGAGTGGGATGCAGCAGGTGGGGGACACAGAATTGGTCTAGGCCAGCGGCGCTAAACGAGCGGCCCATTTCCCCTCCTCCCCGCCACCCACCCGGGGCCGAGCGTAAAGCGGGCCCAGACCAATGTGGCCCGGCGGGAGGGAGGGGCTAGTCCTCGGGGCCGAGTGGCCAGGAGTAGTTGAACATGGTGTAGTCGGTGCGGTAGAAGTGGTAGAGGCGCCGGCGCTGGGCGGGCGCGAGCTGTGCCAGGTAGCGGCGGCGGAGCCGGGGGCCGGTGCGCTCCTCCCGCCAGTGGCGGTCCTTGAAGCGGGGGAAGGTGAGGTTGGCCGGTGCCCCGACCAGGCGCAGTAGCACGCCCGCCTCCGCCTGCATGCTCTCGAAGCGGCCGATGAAGTCATAGCGCAGGCGGCAGGGGCTGCACAGCCGGCTGACCGGCTCCCAGTGGATGTCCAGGCCCACGGGCCGCCGCGCGTCCAGCAGGTAGCGCACGAACTCGGCGAAGGTGACGCCGGCGCCGGTGGCCAGCGCCTGGCGGGTGGCGTTGGGCCGGTAGCGGGCGATGATGGCGCGGCCGAAGAGCGGGCGGTAGTAGGCGTTGGGCTGCTCGAACTTGTCGCGGAAGGCGGAGACCAGGCGCTCGAGCGGCTCGCGCACGAACAGCGCCTTGGTGTAGGAGCGCAGGCGGCGGGCGGCCGCCGGGCGCGCGAAGCTGTCGAGACGCCGCAGCGCGTTGCCGTAGTGCGCGGCCTGGTGCGGGATGTGGGCAGCCGAGCCGGCGAGGCCTGCCAGCACCATCAGCACCCGCTTCCAGTTGGAGCAGCCGGCCTTGGGCACCTCGCAGTACAGCAGCCGGTGCCGGTCCTCCACGTACAGGCGGGATAGGTGGTGCGCAGCGAGTGGTGCGTCTGGCTCCCGGTACCTCACACACGCCTCAGTCACCAGGCGCTGTCGGTCCCCCTGCACCGCCCGCAGGCGGCGGTACTCCAGCGCCCCCAGGCGGCCAGGGGCGGAACGTTGGTCCTCCGGCTCCAGCGCCCCCAGGCGGCCAGGGGCGGAACGTTGGTCCTCCGGCTCCAGCGCCCCCAGGTGCTCATGTGAGGAATGTTGGTCCTCCGGCTCTAGTGCCCCCAGGCGGTCAGGCTCCGGTTGTTGGTCCTCCGGCTCTAGCGCCCCCAGGTGGCCAGGGGCGGAACGATGTTCCTCCGGCTCTAGCGCCCCCAGGTGGCCAGGGACGGAATGTTGTTCCTGCGGCTCTAGCGCCCCCAGGAGGCCAGGGGCGGAATGTTGTTCCTCCGGCTCGAGCGCCCCCAGGCGGTCAGGCGCGGATTGTTGGTCCTCCGGCTCCAGCGCCCCCATGAGGCCAGGCTCCTCCTCCCGCCTTCCGTCCATCAGCTTCCTCCTTCGCCTGCGCCGTGGCCGGCGAGGGGGCGTGTCCCTGAGATTGGGGGTGGGGCCATGCGGTGGGTCAGAGGTCACGGCTGGCGGAGGGGCGGGGCCCCGGGTCTTCTGGCCCCAGTCGCACCAATCCTGAGGGGAGGGCGGGAACAAGAAGACTTTAGAACAAATAAACTTCTCCATCATTTCTACATTTTATTTCTCGCTTTCCCCCAATCAGCCCTCCTCCAATGGCCATTCCCCAACTCCGAGCTACTATTGGCTGGCTATTCGACCAAGGCTGGCTATCCTCGCCCAATACCCACTGGACAGTGATCAGGAGCAGGAACCCTGGCTGATTTCCCCTCTCTCTAACCCAGGGGTCACTGGGCAGTGATCAGGAGCAGGAACCCTGGATGATTTCCCCTCTCTCTAACCCAGGGGTCACTGGGCAGTGATCAGGAGCAGGAACCCTGGCTGATTTCCCCTCTCTCTAACCCAGGGGTCACTGGGCAGTGATCAGGAGCAGGAACCCTGGCTGATTTCCCCTCTCTCTAACCCAGGGGTCACTGGGCAGTGATCAGGAGCAGGAACCCTGGCTGATTTCCCCTCTCTCTAACCCAGGGGTCACTGGGCAGTGATCAGGAGCAGGAACCCTGGCTGATTTCCCCTCTCTCTAACCCAGGGGTCACTGGGCAGTGATCAGGAGCAGGAACCCGGGCTGATTCCCCCTCTCTAACCCAGGGGTCACTGGGCAGTGATCAGGAGCAGGAACCCTGGCTGGTTTAATTCACTCTCAATCTGATCGTAATTGACGCAGACAGCAATCTGTAGGCCAGTGATCTAAGAAGTGTGCGGGAGTCGGGTGTAATATAGACTTGATTTGTGTTCCCTTGAGTTTTGAAAATTAAGGGGTGATCTGATCAAGGTGTTTAAAGCGATGGAGGAGTTGATAGGATAGATATAGAGAAACTATTTCTTCTGGTAGGGGAATTATGAACAAGGGGATATCCTTAAAATTAGAGCCAGGTTATTCAGGAGTGAAATCAGAGAGCAACTTTTCACACAAAGGGTGGTGTAAATCTGGAACACTCACCCCCCAAAAGGTAATGGATGCTCGGGGTCAATTGAAATTTTCAAGACTGAAATCAATAGATTTTTGTCGGGTGAGGGCATCGAGAGACAGGGAGCAAAGGCGGGTAAATGGAGTTGAGGTACAGATCAGCCGGGATCTCATTGAATGGCGGAGCAGGTACAATGGACTGTATGGCCTCCTCCTGTTCCTAAGTCAGGATCGGGGATCAAGCTTGGCTGTGATGCTCTGAAGGTTGAATATCTTGCCTGCATTTACTCCTGTCAGGTCTTAGAAGAAGCCGGGCCAGAGGCCAGCGGTGTCAGCAGAGCTCACCCCTGTCATGTCAGCGTCTTCAGTGAATGAGGGGCAAAAATCAGTGGAAAACTGGGAGGAAAATCCCAACCTGGGTGTTATTGCATCATTCATCCACGGGGTGGTGCTGCAGGATCATTCCCCAATTTCCTGAACCAGGAACATTCCTGGAGGGGGACGGGGGCGGGGGGGAGGGTCAGGGGGATGGGTGGGAGTGCGGGGAAACCGGAGAGGGGGTGTCCTGGGGAGGGCAGGGTCGCCAATGCATTCCTGGAGGTTTGATCACGTGACCTCCCGCCTCGAACCACCCCACTCGGGCGAACAGCCTTTATTCCCCAAACCCTTTTTAAGTTAAAAAACTAAAGCATTCAAAGCAAATAACAAGAAACGCACAATATTTGAAATCGCTCCTGGGTTTTTACTGGCAGCAGATTAATCTGGAAACTCCAGAGCAATTCTGGAGGGTTGGTAACCCCAGGAAGGGGGAGGGGAGGGGGAGGGGGCGGGGGAGAGGAAGGGGGGAGGACAGAAGGAGGAGGTGGGGGAGAGGGAGGGGGGGAGGGAAGGGGGAGGAGAGGGGGAGGGAGTGGAGAGAGGGATGGGGGAAGGGAAGGGGGGAGAGGATGGAGGCGGGGGAGGTGATGGGGCGGGGGAGGGGGAGGAGGAAAGGGAAGGGGAGAAGGGAAGGGGTTCGGGGGAGGGGGGAAAGGGAAGGGGGAGGGGAGGGGGAATGGATTGGGGTGGGGAGGGGTTCGGGGGATACTGTGACGGACAGACCTCGATACACAGCTCCCGGTGCAGTGGAGGCAGAGCCTGGGATCGCACCATGCCTGACACGGCTGACATTCAAACCCTGAGCCCAAAATGGGCCCAAAGCTCAGTAACACCCTGCCATCTATTGATGGGCCCAAAACACAGCCCGAGCCTCAGTCTCATCACTCCGCCCAGAATAAACAATCCCAAGCAAAGACCCAACGGAAGCCCTGCCCCTCTCCCTCCCTGCCTCCCTCTCCCTGCCCCCTCCCTCTCCCCATCCCTCTCTCTGCCCCCTCCCTCTCACTGCCCCTCTCCCTCCTCCCCTCCCTCTCCCTGCCCCTCTCCCTCTCCCTGTCCCTGCCCCTGCCCCTCTTCCTCTCCACCTCCCTCTCCCCCATTATCTCTCTCGCCTCTCCCCATTATCCACTCCCCCTTTTGCCTCTCCCCATTACCCCTCTCCCCATTACCCCCCTCCCCATTGCCCCTCCCCATTACCCCTCTCCCCCATTACTCTTCTCCCCATTACCCCTCCCCCATTGCCCCTCTCCCCATTACCCCTCTCCCCCATTACCCCTCTCCCCATTACCCCTCCCCATTACCCTTCTCCCCACATTACCCCCTCCCATTACCCCTCTCCCCCATTACCCCTCTCCCCCATTACCCCCTCCCCATTACCCCTCCCCATTACCCCTCTCCCCCATTACCCCCTCCCCATTACCCCCCCATTACCCTTCCTTCCGTTACCCCCCCATTACCCCTCCCCTCCCCATTATCGCTCCCCATTACCCCTCTCCCCCATTACCCTCCTCCCCATTACCCCTCTCCCCCTGTTACCCCTCTCCCCATTACCTCTCTCCCCCCATTA
The DNA here is from genome assembly GCF_044704955.1 of Pristiophorus japonicus. Lineage (NCBI taxonomy): Eukaryota > Metazoa > Chordata > Chondrichthyes > Pristiophoridae > Pristiophorus > Pristiophorus japonicus. The sequence goes on from NC_091989.1 coordinate 194,386,237, forward strand.
CACCTCTCCTCCCCATTACCCCTCTCCCCCCATTACCCCTCCCCTCCCCATTACCCCTCTCCCCATTACCCCTCTCCCCCCCATTACCCCTTCATTGTTACAGGACGTCAGGGAACAGCATTGAGATCAGCCTCAGTTCGGTTCTTACCTTCCTCGTCTGTCTAGGATTCTGAACTCTGGTTCCTGAAACAAGAAAGTAAAAGTGTTACTGATGACAGAAAGAGGAACACTGACCTTACAGCCCTGCGTTCTAATTCACCACAGCTCGGAGCAGGGGCCATTCAGCCCCTCCAGCCTGACCCACCCGCCATTGTATTGGACCATGCTGCTCTCTATCCAATCTCCATTTATCACCTTTGCTCGTCCCGGCTCCACATTGAACGTGCAGCCACTGCTCGCCCCTGGACCCCTCATCTCACCCTGGACCCCCCCCCCGTCTCCCCCGGAGCCCCCCCTGTCTCCCCCCAGACCCCCGCCCTGTCTCCCCCCCCAGACTCCCCCTGTCTCCCCCTGGACCCCCCGTGTCTCCCCCCGGAACACCCCCCCTCCCCCCCGCCGTAACTCCCCTGTCTCCCCCCCCAGACCCCCCCTGTTTCCCCCCCCGTAACTCTCCCTGTCTCCCCCCGGACCCCCCCCCCCCGTCTCCCCCCGTAACTCCCCTGTCTCCCCCCGCCAGACTCCCCCTGTCTCCACCAGCCCCCCCCCCCCCCCCCGGACCCCCCCTGTCTCCCCGTGAGACTTGTGCTGTAATCTATGCCGGCCCACCTTTGCCCTCTCCAGGAGTGGTGCACAGATCCCTGGGGCGGACACTGCCACACGACCAGCTTGGCGTGCACCCCACTTGTGCACCCGTTTGCGGGCGGGGGCCAATGTCACCCCCGGAGATCGCAATCCCATTTCTAACCCATTCTGTTCCTTTGATTCTAATTGGCACAGTGAGCAATTTCTGGACAGAATGTGGTTTTATGTTTGTCTTCCATCTTTCGGATGAGACGTTAAAACGAGGCCCCGTCTGCCCTCTCAGGTGGATGTAAAAGATCCCATGGCACTATTTCGAAGAAGAGCAGGAGAGTTCTCCCCGGTGTCCTGGGCCAATGTTTATCCCTCAACCACCATCACTAAAACGGATTATCTGGTCATTATCACAGTGCTGTTTGTGGGAGCTTGCTGTGTGCAAATTGGCTGCCGCGTTTTTCACATTACAACAGTGACTGTGCTCCAAAAAAAGTACATCCTTGGCTGTAAAGTGTTTTGGGACGTCCGTTGGTCTTGAAAGGCGCTATATAAATGCAAGTCTTTCTTTTTATATAAAATAGAGGCAGTCTTTGATATACCAGGACAGTGAAGGCAATACTCAATCACCTGCCCAATAAGAACCTATCAAAATGCCACAAATTAACATTAAATGGAACCTTGACAAATCGAATTAAATAAAAATTTTGTTCCCTGTTGAAATGGTGCACTCCAGTCCCTCCGGCGCCCACCTCTCGCGGAAGTACCGGTGGACATCGCGTGCTCCATCTCCAGGGACACCCTGGCTCGGATGTAACCGCGGAAGAGAGGCAGGCAGTCGGGCTGAACGACCCCCTCGACCACCCGCTGCCTGGACCGGCTGATGGCCCCCCTTGGCCAGGCCCAGGAGCAGTCCTACGAGGAGGCCCTCGGACCTACCCGCTCCCCTCCGCACTGGGTGCCCAAAGATCAGGAGTGTGGGTCTGAAGTGCAGACAGAAATTGAGGAGCAGTCCCTTTAAATAATGGAACAGGGGCTGCAACCTCTCATACTCTGTGTATATGTGGAACACGGACTTGCAACAGCTCTTCAACTATTTTTGTAAAACATATAATCAACTGCCCCCGTATTAGAGAGGCACGGGAACTGAGAAATTAACAAATAAAAGTGTTGAACATTGAACCAATTGCAACAGTTCTACACACAGGTACACACATTACCGAGAGTGATATTTTTGTTGGGTAAGGGTGTCAAGGGATATGGAGCTGAGATGAGGTCAGCCGTGATCTAATGGAATGGCAGAACAGGTTCAAGGGGCTGAATGGCCTGCACGTGTTCCTACGTTCCTAATGCCGGGCTTTCCGATTTTCCGATCTCACTCACTCCCTACATCCTGCTCAATCGCGAAGCTGGAAAGCTGCTAAGTGCATTTCAAACCTGTCTCCTTATTTCACCCTCAATCCCCCCCACCACCCCCCACCCCCACACTCCCCACTTCATGTTACCATCCCGGCCTCCGTTTCTCCCGCCCCTGACAGATCAAGCCGTTATCTCGGGGGGGGATTAATGCTGTCTCACTGGTGTTCTGTTCCTAAGGTCATCTCACTTTTGCAAACACTCCCGAGATGTTCCTGCCGAGCTAACATGAGCCATTACCATGGCAACGCCGCCTGTGAGTCATGTCTGAATGTCAGAGCGAAACTCATGGGGGCACAGTCAAAATAAATTAACTGGGCAGACAAGCTCGCTGCCCAATTAAAGGAATCGAGAGGTAATAGAGACAACAGAGATAAGTATGAAAAAAACTTGTATTTATTTAGCAACTGATCGCATCATCATTTGAAATGTCTCACGTTGATTCACACAAGCTCGAGGGTCAGCTCCTCCTCACCACTCACAGCCTCCCAGGCTCAGCATTGAGGCTTACAACTTCAGATCTTAACCAGCTCTTGCTCACCCCCACCCCCAGACCTACCCCAACCCCCCCACTCGCGGGTTTGGGAGGTGCTGCCGAAGAAGCCTTGGCGAGTTGCTGCAGTGCATCTTGTAGACGGTGCACACTGCAGCCACGGTGCGCCGGTGGTGGAGGGAGTGAATGTTGAAGGTGGTGGATGGGGGGGCCAATCAAGCGGCTGCTTTGTCCTGGATGGTGTTGGGCTTCTTGCGTGTTGTTGGAGCTGCGCTCATCCAGGCAAAGTGGGGAGTATTCCATCACACTCCTGACTTGTGCCTTGTAGATGGTGGAAAGGCTTTGGGGAGTCAGGAGGTGAGACACTTGCCGCAGAATACCCAGCCTCTGACCCGCTCTTGTTGCCACAGTATTTATGTGGCTGGTCCAGTTAAGTTTCTGGTCAATGGTGACCCCCAGGATGTTGATGGTGGGGGATTCGGCGATGGTAATATCGTTGAATGTCAAGGGGAGGTGGTTCGACTCTCGCTTGTTGGAGATGGTCATTGTCTGGCACTTGTGTGGCGCGAATGTTACTTGCCACTTATCAGCCCAAGCCTGAATGTTGTCCAGGTCTTGCTGCATGCGGGCACGGACTGCTCCATTATCTGAGGAGTTGTGAATGGCACTGAACACTGTGCAGTCATCAGTGAACATCCTCACTTCTGACCCTGTGATGGAGGGAAGGTCATTGATGAAGCAGCTGAAGATGGTTGGGCCGAGGACACTGCCCTGGGGAACTCCTGCAGCGATGTCCTGGGGCTGAGATGATTGACCTCCAACCACCACAACCATCTTCCTGTGTGCTGGGTATGACTCCAGCCAGTGGAGAATTTTCCCCCCAATTCCCATTGACTTCAGTTTTACTCGAGTTCCTTGATGCCACACTTGGTCAAATGCTGCCTTGATGTCGAGGGCAGTCACTCTCACCTCACCTCTGGAATTCAGCTCTGTTGTCCATGTTTGGACCAAGGCTGTAATGAGGTCTGGAGCCGAGTGGTCCTGGCGGGACCCAAACTGAGCATCGGTGAGCAGGTTATTGGTGAGTAAGTGCCGCTTGATAGCACTGTCGATGACACCTTCCATCACTTTTCTGATGATTGAGAGTAGACTGATTGGATTTGTCCTGATTTTTTGTGGACAGGACATACCTGGGCAGTTTTCCACATTGTCGGATAGATGCCAGTGTTGTAGCCGTACTGGAACAGCTTGGCTGGAGGCGCGGCTAGTTCTGGAGCACAAGTCTTCAGCACGACAGCTGGGCTGTTGTCGGGGCCCATTGCCTTTGCTGTATCCAGTGCGCTCAGCTGTTGATATCACATGGAGTGAATCGAATCGGCTGAAGACTGGCTTCTGTGATGGTGGGGACCTCAGGAGGAGGCCAAGATAGATCATACACTCGGCTGGAGATGGTTGCAAACGCTTCAGCTGTGTCTTCTGCACTCGCGTGCTGGGCTCCGCCATCATTGAGGATGGGGATATTCATGCAGCCTCCTCCTCCCGTTAGTTGTTCAAATGTCCACCACCATTCACAACTGGATGTGGCAGGACTGCAGAGCTTTGATCTGATCCGTTGATTGTGGGATCGCTTGGCTCTGTCTATGGCGTGCTGCTCCCGCTGTTTAGCATGTAGTCCTGTGTTGCAGCTTCCCCAGGTTGGCACCTCATTTTTAGGTACGCCTGGTGCTGCTCCTGGCATGCTCTTCTGCACTCCTCATTGAACCCGGGTTGGTCCCCGGGCTTGATGGTAATGGTAGAGTGAGAGATATGCTGGGCCATGAGGTTACAGATTGTGGTGGAATACAATTCTGCTGCTGCTGATGACCCACAGTGCCTCATGGATGCCCAGTTTTGAGCTGCTGGATCTGTTCTGAATCTATCCCATTTAGCACGGTGGTAGTGCCACACAACACGATGGAGGGGGTTCTCAGTGTGAAGACAGGAGCTCGTCACCACAAGGACTGTGCGGTGGTCACTGCTACCAATGCTGTCATGGACAGATGCATCTGCGACAGGCAGATTGGTGAGGACAAGGTCGTGGGTTTTTCCCTGGTGTTGAGTGCTCTAGGGTCGAAAGCCATGGGTCAAAGAAACCATAACCAATCCGATCACAGACTCCCCCAACATTGTCACTGAGTGCCATGTTGTAATTCCTGTGTAATTCTAAACAGCATAGAGAGAGAGAGAGAGACAGAGAGAGACAGAGAGAGAGTGGGGGAGATATAGAGCGAGAGAAACTGAGAGAGAGAGTGAGAGAAACTGAGAGAGAGCGAGAGACAGGGAGTGAGACAGGAAGTGAGAGAGACTGAGAAACAGAGAGAATGGGAGAGACAGAGAGTGAGAGAGAGATAGAGTGAGAGAAACTGAGAGCGAGAGAGAGTGAGAGAGAGCGAGAGAAACTGAGAGAGAGCGAGAGAGAGAGCGACAGAGAGCGCGACAGAAAGAGAGCGAGAGACAGACAGAGAGTGTCATATCTTAGAGAGCACACACATCACACAGCCTGTAAAATGTGCAAATTCTTCTGAACGAAATTTAGTCCATTATCCGAAACAATTTCTTCTGGGAGGCCAAATGAAGAAAATAATCTTCGCAAAATGTCTAATGTTTTACTTGATGTTATTTTCCACATTGGAAACACCTTGACACACTTCGAATGGCTATCAATCACAATGAACAATTGTTGCCCTTCCAGCTCAGCAAAATCGATATGTAGCCTTTGCCACACCCTGGAAAGCCATTTCCAAGGCTGTAATGTTGTTCTAACTTAGTTAGAATCTGTTTCAGCATTGTATCCTTTGACTTGTCAGGCACAAGAAAATCTATCAGCGTTTCATACAACTCGGGCCCAGCCTCCGTTAAGAATATAGTTCTTTTTTGTTCCAACAACGCCCAATTATTGTCTTCGTTACCAGGAATTTCGATGATATTATTTGCAGTGAAAAACATTTCTATCCGATCCACATATGCTCTGAAACTTTCACGGTCACGTTGAAATTCCCCACTATAACTCCCATGGGGCAGCCATTTTGACTCTGGCAGTTTCACCAACTGTGCTCGTAATTTACCTCGGATTTGTAGCTGTTTCCAAAAACAGAGAAGCTCTCAAAGTCTCTCGGTCAGCTGGCTGAATCCTTCACCAAATTTCAGCTTGTATTATCCGTCGCCAAATGTCATATTTTAGGAGAGAGCGACAGAGAGAGAGCGACAGAGAGAGAGACAGACAGAGACAGAGAGAGAGCGACAGAGAGAGAGACAGACAGAGACAGAGAGAGAGCGAGAGACAGAGAGATAGAGAGAGAGAGACAGAGAGGGGACAGAGAGACAGAGAGAGACAGAGCAACAACAGAGAGAGACAGAGAGACAACAGAGAGAGGCAGAGAGAGAGAGAGGGACAGAGAGAGAGACAGAGAGACAGAGAGAGAGACAGAGAGAGACAGAGGGACAGAGACAGAGGGACAGAGAGAGAGAGACAGAGCGACAGAGAGAGAGAGAGAGTCACTGGAAGGACACACAGCTGAGGGCAAAGCGTTCGGTGTGATAGATGAAGCCGAACCGATCCTGCTCCTCTGTTAAATATGAAAAGCAAGGGACACAGAGGAATAGAGCAAGTCTGCCGGTGAGCTGAAGGACAAATTAAGGCTGCAGCATGAAGGACACCGGGCTCCTGCAGGGAGTGCTGCCTCAGAGAGTGCAGAGTGCCCTGGAGTCACTACACATCGAGCAGCTAAAACACGCTACTTCCCCGAAGTATCCCCTTCTCTCCCCTCCCCTGCTGAAGGTGCTGATGTGCTGGGTACGTCTCTCTCTCTCTCACTTCGACCCTCCGTGGGCCCGACTCTAACCTCTGCCGCCGAAAATGCGATCTCCCGCCCGCTGCCGCCCAGATTGGCACGTTGTCCATTTACTGCCCGCCGACCTTCGAGGGACTTTGGCCGTGAATATCCCGCCCAAAATACCGTCCGGTACCTTGGCGGCCATCGGCGGCACTTTGGGCAGCACTTTGGGCAGGTGGGGGCCTTGCTGAAAATCGCCCCCCCCCCCCGCCGTGTTTACAAAGTGAGACCAGCGTTCGAGACTGAGCGCAGTTTGAGAACACCATTACAGAGGGGACCTGAAACCCACAGACAGCGGAGATTCACCAGGAATGGGGGGGCTAGAGTTATGAGGAGAGACTGGAGATCCTGGGAGCTAAGAGGAGATTTAATGAACGTTTAAAAAAAATTGTGAAGGGTTTTGATAGACTGAATACAACGCTGTTTACAGGGTGATTTAATAGAAGTGTTTAAGGTTATGGGCTAGAACCTCCACTTTTGTGTTTATTGCCCATGGCATGGGCGGTAAAAATGGGTTTTCAGATCGCCGGCTTCTCACCCATTCTCAAAGCACCTAGTCTCCATTTTTGAAAATAGGCATTACCGTGAGCAATATGAAATGGGTGGCAGCCGTTACATTTTTTTGACCCTTTTGCCGTAAAGTGTGGCCGTCCTTAGCAACGGCCTGGCAACACTCGATTCCCGCGCTTCAGGAGGTCAAGGGTCATCACGACATGCGCAGAAGAGGAAACAGAGAGAGAGGGACTGAAGGTGTGTCTGGGTGTGGTGTGGCTGCTTTGGGAGGAAGGAGGGAGACTTTAGAGCTCCACAGCAAGTAGGTAAACAAAAATTAGCTGTTACCAGCCACATATTTGCCCGAATTTGGGCAACGTAAACTTTAACTGGCACCAAGGTGATGGGCACCATTGATGTCTGAGCTGCACACACACAGCAGTGTGTCAGCGTTGTCACTCACATCAATGCTCTTTCAGGCAAATCGTTCAGATCTCAGCTCCTCACATAAGAGTCTTGCAGCTATGTCGCCACCACGGGCCCTTTCCTGTGGTCTGGAGGGGGTCGTGGTCATGGTTGCATAGCCAGCATGATTGTCTGGCCCAGGTCAGCGTCCAGCCCCTCGTTGTCCTCTTCATCTCTCTCCTGAGGTGGAGCATCAGTGCCTTCTGACAATTCCTGGCCCCTCCTGATAGCCAGGTTGTGCAGCATTGAGCACACCACCACGAATTTACCTACTTGCTCAGGGTTGTATTGTAGCTCCCCTCCTGAGTAGTCAAGACATCTGAAGCGCAGTTATTGTTTGGTGGCCCCATTGCATTGAAAGTATAATAGCGATTGATCAGAAGCAATGATTTCCTCACTAAAATACACCTGGAGTAAAGCCCCAATAGTCCAGAGTCTGAAAATATGTCTGTTGAGATAACAGGCAGCGACAACAACAACAACCTGTATTTATATAGCTGCCTTTAACGTAGCGGAACATCCCAACGCGCTTCACAGGAGAGTTATGAGATTTAAAAAAAATTTGACACCGAGCCGCATAAGGAGAAATTAGCGCAGGTGACCAAAAGCTCGGTCAAAGAGGTGGGTTTTAAAGAGTGTCTTGAAGGAGGAAAGAGAGGTAGAGAGGCGGAGAGGTTTAGGGAGGGAGTTCCAGAGCTTGGGGCCCAGGCAGCAGAAGGCACGGCCACCGATGGTGGAGCGATTATAATCAGGGATGGACAAGGGGCCAGAATTAGAGGAGCGCAGACATCTCGGGGGGTTGTGGGGCTGGAGGAGATTACAGAGATAGGGAGGGGCGAGGGCCATGGAGGGATTTGAAAATAAGGATGAGAATTTTGAAATCGAGGTGTTGCTTAAACGGGAGCCAATGTAGGTCGGTGAGCACGGGGGGGTGATGGGCGAGTGGGACTTAGTTAGGACACGGGGCAGTTAAGCTTTTGATGATCTCAAGTTTACGTAGGGTAGAATGTGGGAGGCCAGCCAGGAGTGCGCTGGAATAGTTCGGTCTAGGCAGGTGCAGTGGTGCAGTGGCAGGATCAGGATTGTTGTCATCCTGAGAGAGGACAGCAGGTTTCTGCTCCACTGACCCATTGCCACTTCCCCCCAGGGCAGCACCTCAACATCCCTCCTGATCTGTTGGAGCACAGATTGGTGGCCTGCTGCGAGACCGTGAGGTCTCCGGTTGACTGTGGTGGACCCAGCGGCGATGCTGAGTATCAGTCTGAGATTGGATGCCAAGCATAGACTACATTACAGCACGAAGACATTGCGTTGCTTCCGCCTGTGCCCCCTCCACACCCCCACCCCCCCTGCCCCGGGGAGCTGGCCCCCGAGCTACCCTTTGCCCCCTGACCTTGCTGCAGCCCACTTGTCCCCGGTGCCTCACCCTGTGCAGATCCCACTAGCCTCTATAGACCAGCAGTATCTGAGCTGGTGCCGGCGGGAGATACATGCAGTGACACGGTGTGTTCTTCCCCCTCCTCTCCTCCTGCCTCACTCTGTACGCCGCCCTCGGAGACAGGCTGCTCAAGTGCTGGCTCATTATCTGAAAACATAAAGGCACAAGAGTTGTGTTAAGGTGAGGGGACGGGGCCAGGAAGGGGGAAATGCATGCGGACAGCATGATTAGCTGGAAAGTGCGAAATGCTTGTGGGGCGAGGGGGAAGTGGGATGTGGGAAGGAGTCGAGATGAACAAGACTCAAGGGGGGTCAACGTCGCCGGTGGTCACGGCGCCCACCACCATCAGGTGGTGGTTAGGGTTAGGGTTGGGGTTAGGGTTAATCTGCAGCGCTCGATTGTCCAACGCAGACGATGGTCGGGTGTCAGCTTGGCCCCCGCCTGTGCGCTCGCACTGCCTGCTGTTGTGAGCCACCCTGGCCTGCGAGAGAAAGGAAAGTGAGCGAGTGAGTGTGGTGCAGTGTGTTTGGGTAATGTGCCTGCCGCTGGCTGGGTCGGGCACCCACCTCTGTCTCTCCACAGCGAATACCAATGCCTCCAACGCCTCATCGCAGAATCTGCGGGCTCGCTCTCCGAGGCGTGGATCTGCCATGGGTACAGCTGCTTCCGTCCTGCGACTCCTTCTCCTGGACCTGCTGCTGCTCACTGAGGCAGTGCACAGCCAGCTATACTGAGAATCAGGCGCTGCATCATCAATCAGCCTCCCCTTTAAGAACTGGAAAAAGCCTGTGACAATCATGACTTGCGGTTAGGCTGCACCCAATACTGGTGCACCCGCTGAGTGTAATGCCAATGAGCTTGGGCTTACAGACATGTGGGGCAAAATTGCCCCTTTTCGCACCCCATTAGCACCTCTGGGGGGGGGGGGCGCTAACGGGGTGCAAGGCAGTTTTTGCCCGGGGGAGGGGGGGGCGCTATTGTCCCGGACGTTCGGGAAGTGCTGGAATAGCAGCGGCGCGCCCTGCGGTAAGCACCCCGGGCTGTTGCACCACCGGCGATGTCATCGCCCCACGGGGGAATTTGCCCCACGGGCCACGAGGCCGGCCTGAGTGGATGTCAACGGCAGCTTCGCGGGTTCTGAGGCTGGCGGACATCCGCTCCCCGGGGCCCGCTGTTTAAAAGGGGCGGCTGTCATCTTTGTTGGCCGGTCGACTCTTGGGTCGGCTCGACCACGGTGGCCCTAGCGTGGTCTGGGCCGCCATCGTACAGTCTGGCACACCGTCTTGGCCCGGTGACAAGCTGCCCTGGCGGCCCAATGGCAGCCACTAAAGGCCCATGCAGCGTGCACAGCGACACTCCCCTTTGAACAAAGGGGAGGGGCGCTGTCGCTGCCCAGGGACTCTCCTGCAAAGGAAGCTGAACGCTGGAGGCAGCACTCCACGTCCTCTGAGGGGTGGTAAGCCCAATTTAGCGTCGGGGGCAGGACATATGCACTGGGCGCTAAAAGTCCCGGCCCCAGAAGGTTACTGCCTCCAATCGGGGCGCAGGGCAATTTTACTCCCTTGAATTAGGACCCCAATCATTTCTTTGAGCAGTGTGTGTGAATTTTGCGTACATTAGTGCCTGGTTCTAATTCCCAACTTTTCTAATTATACTGCCCATTCCTGGGCCGGAAATAATTTCTAGCCCGATATGGTTCTACTTCCTTTAACATAGAAACATAGAAAATAGGTGCAGGGGTAGGCCATTCGGCCCTTCGAGCCTGCACCACCATTCAATAAGATCACGGCTGATCATGCAACTTCAGCACCCCACTCCTGCTTTTTCTCCATACCCTTTGATCCCTTTAGCCGTAAGGGCCACATCTAACTCCATTTTGAATATATCTAACGAACTGGCCTCAACAACTTTCTGTGGTAGAGAATTCCACAGGTTCACAATTCTCTGGGTGAAGAAGTTTCTCCTCATCTCGGTCCTAAATGGCTTACCCCTTATCCTTAGACTGTGACCCCTGGTTCTGGACTTCCCCAACATCGGGAACATTCTTCCTGCATCTAACCTGTTCAATCCCATCAGAATTTTATACGTTTCTATGAGATCCCCTCTCATTCTTCTAAATTCCAGTGAATATAAGCCTAGTCGAGCCAATCTTTCTTCATATATCAGTCCTGCCATCCTGGGAATCAGTCTGGTGAACCTTCGCTGCACTCCCTCAATAGCAAGAATGTCCTTCCTCAGATTAGTAGACCAAAACTGTACACAATATTCAAGGCCCTGTACAATTGCAGTAAGACCTCCCTGCTCCTATACTCAAATCCCCTCGCTATAAAGGCCAACATGCCATTTGCTTTCTTCAACGCCTGCTGTACCTGCATGCCAACTTTCAATGACTGATGTACCATGACACTCGGGTCTCGTTGCACCTCCCCTTTTCCTCATCATTCAGATAATATTCTGCCTTTGTGTTTTTGCCTCCAAAGTGGATAACCTCACATTTATCCACATTATACTGCATTTGCCCACTCACCTAACCTGTCCAAGTCACCCCGCAGCCTCTTAGCGTCCCCCTCACAGCTCACACCGCTACCCAGCTTAGTGTCATCTGCAAACTTGGAGATATTACACTCAATTCCTTCATCTAAATCATTAATGTATATTGTAAATAGCTGGGGTCCCAGCACTGAACCTTGTGGTACCTCACTAGTCACTGCCTGCCATTCTGAAAAGGACAAGTTTATTCCTACTCTCTGCTTCCTGTCTGCCAACCAGTTCTCTATCCACGTCAATACATTACCCCCAATACCATGTGCTTTAATTTTGCACACTAATCTCTTGTGTGGGACCTTGTCAAAAGCCTTTTGAAAGTCCAAATACACCACATCCACTGGTTCTCCCTTATCCACTCTACTAGTTACATCCTGTCCCTGCTTTCCAAATGCGCTGCTATTACGTCTTTAATAATTGATTTCAACATTTTCCCCACTACCGATGTCAGGCTAACCGGTTTATAATTCCCTGCTTCCTCTCTCCCTCCTTTTTTAAAAAGTGGGGTTACATTAGCTACCCTCCAATCCATAGGAACTGATCCAGAGTCGAAAGAATGTTGGAAAATGATCACCAATGCATCCACTATTTCTAGGGCCACTTCCTTAAGTACTCTGGGATGCAGACTATCAGGCCCTGGGGATTTTTTGGCCTTCAATCCCATCAATTTCCCTAACACAATTTCCTGACTAATAAAGATTTCAATCAGTTCCTCCTTCTCACTAGACCCTCAGTCCCCTAGTATTTCCGAAGGTTATTTGTGTCTTCCTTAGTGAAGACAGAACCAAAGTATTTGTTCAATTGGTCTGCCATTTCTTTGTTCCCCATTATAAATTCACCTGAATCCGACTGCAAGGGACCTACATTTGTCTTCACCAATCTTTTTCTCTTCACATATCTATAGAAGCTTTTGCAGTCAGTTTTTATGTTCCCTGAAGGCTTACTCTCATACTCTATTTTCCCCCTCCAAATTAAACCTTTGTCCTCCTCTGCTGAATTGTAAATTTCTCCCAGTCCTCAGGTTTGCTGCTTTTTCTGGCCAATTTATATGCCTCTTCCTTGGATTTAACACTATCCCTAATTTCCCTTGTTAGCCACAGTTGAGCCACCTTCCCCGTTTTATTTTTACGCCAAACAGGGATGTACAATTGTTGAAGTTCATCCATGTGATCTTTAAATGTCTGCCATTGCCTATCCACCGTCAACCCTTTCAGTATCATTCGCCAGTCTATTCTAGCCAATTCACGCCTCAAACCATCGAAGTTACCTTTCCTTAAGTTCAGGACCCTAGTCTCTGAATTAACTGTGTCACTCTCCATCTTAATGAAGAATTCTACCATGTTATGGTCACTCTTCCACAAGGGGCCTCGCACAACAAGATTGCGAAGTAATCCTCTCTCATTACACATCACCCAGTCTAAGATGGCCAGCCCTCTAGTTGGTTCCTCGACATATTGGTCTAGAAAACCATCCCTTATACACTCCAGGAAATCCTCCTCCACCGTATTGCTACCAGTTTGATTAGCCCAATCTATATGTAGATTAAAGTCACCCATGATAATTGCTGTACCCTATTGTACGCGTCCCTAATTTCCTGTTTGATGCCATCCCCAACCTCACTACCACTGTTTGGTCGTCTTAACGTAGCACTCCCTTGGAACTGCACTGGATCCAATTAGAGCTGTGCCCAAATCCTGGGGCGGAGTGCAAACCCACAACAGTGCAGCCAAATGTGCCAAGCTGGCCTGCCCAAAGGCTGGTGATGGCTCACGTTCCCACAGGCGCGACATTGCGCTATCCGAAATCCTCTCTCCAAGTGACTGAGCGAGTTTTGCCTCTATTTGGGTTTGGGAAGGTGTCACTGATGGGAAAACAGCATTGAGTTTGCATCTTACACATTCAGCAGGTTAAGCCTCACTCACCATGCAACTGTACAGAGTCACTGTTTGTTCAGCAGGAGAAGGATTACCTGCTGTGTAACTGGGTGCTGTTGCAGGGTACGGTAAGCGTTAATGTGAACACTGTTTAAATCGTTGTTACGCCCTTGTGTTAAAGGTCGTTTCCATGACTGCATTCGCAGTCCGCAACCTGGTGTGTGAATGTCAGCAAATGCACTGGGATGTATTCAATCTGTGCTGGGTACCAGCTGTTACTGTCTCTGTCTGACTCACAAACAGGTTTCTAAAATTCACCAACCAGACATCTCTCTCGTGCTCTCTCTCTCGCTCGCTCTCTCTCGTTCTTTCTCTCGCTCTTCCCTCGTTCTCTCATTCTCCCCCACTCCCTCTCTTCCACTGTCTCCCTCTCCTACTCTCTCTCTCTTACTCTCTCTTTCTCTTACTCTCTCTCACTCTCTCTCTCTCTCTCTCTCTCTCTCACTCACACTCTCTTTCAGTCTATTTTTCAGTCTCTCTTTCAGTCTCTCCCTCACTCGCTCTCGTTCTCTGTCTGTCTCTCTGGCTCTGTCTCTCTTGCTTTCACTCTCGCTCTTGCCATGTCTCTCTCTCTCTCTCTTTCTCGCTCTCTATATGTCTCTCTCGCTCTCTATATGTCTCTCTCTCTCTCGCTCTCTTTCTCGCTCTATGTCTCTCTCTATGTCTCTCTCTCTCTCTCTCTCTGTCTCTCTCCATCATTGTGTCTCTCATTGTGTTACTGTTTCCTGCACTTTCTGTCTCTCTCTATATCTTTATATTCTCCATCTGTCTCTCTATCACTTTATCTCCCTCTTCATCTGCTTCTTCATCTATTTCTCTTTCTGTTTCTCTCTCTCCTTCTCCCCTTCCTTCTCTGTCGCTGCCAACTTTTCTGGCCTCAATATCTGCGCCTCACTGCCTTTCTTTCCTCTTCTCCATCTTCCTCTGTTACGATCAATCTCTCCCTCTCCCATCTTTCGGACTCTCTCTACCTATCTTTCCTTCTGTCTTGCTCTGACTTTCTCTTTAGTGCTCTTTGGGATGACGGAGACAACGGGAGGTAACGAATCCTTCTCCCGATATACACCCCGCTCCATTTTCCATTCCATAAGGTGCATAAAGGGCAGCTAACTGTGTAAGGGTGAGGGTCACTCACTGTGAAACTGTACAGAGTCACTGTATATTTAGGGTAAGGATCACTCACTGTGTAACTGTACAGAGTCACTGTTTATTCAGGGTAAGGGTCACTCACTGTGTAACTGTACAGAGTCACTGTTTATTCAGAGTAAGGGTCACTCACTGTGTAACTGTACAGAGTCACTGTTTATTCAGGGTAATGGTCACTCATTGTGTAACTGTACAGAGTCACTATATATTCAGAGTAAGATTCACTCACTTTGTAACTGTACAAAGTCACCGTTTATTCAAGGTAAATGACACTCACTAACTGTACAGAGTCACTGTTTATTCAGGGTAAGGGTCACTCACTGTAACTGTACAGAGTCACTGTTTATTCAGGGTAAGGGTCACTCACTGTGTAACTGTACAGAGTCACTGTTTATTCAGAGTAAGGGTCACTCACTGTGTAACTGTACAGAGTCACTGTTTATTCAGAGTAAGGGTCACTCACTGTGTAACTGTACAGAGTCACTGTTTATGCAGGGTAAGGGTCACTCACTGTAACTGTACAGAGTCACTGTTTATTCAGGGTAAGGGTCACTCACTAACTGTACAGAGTCACTGTTTATTCAGGGAAAGAGTCACTCACTGTAACTGTACAGAGTCACTGTTTATTCAGGGTAAGGGTCACTCACTGTGTAACTGTACAGAGTCACTGTTTATGCAGGGTAAGGGTGACTCACTGTAACTGTACAGAGTCACTGTATATTCAGGGTAAGAGTCACTCACTGTAACTGTACAGAGTCACTGTTTATTCAGGGTAAGGGTCACTCACTGTGTAACTGTACAGGAGTCACTGTTTATTCAGAGTAAGGGTCACTCACTGTGTAACTGTACAGAGTCACTGTTTATTCAGGGTAAGGGTCACTCACTGTGTAACTGTACAGAGTCACTGTATATTCAGGGTAAGGGTCACTCACTGTAACTGTACAGAGTCACTGTTTATTCAGGGTAAGGGTCACTCACTGTGTAACTGTACAGAGTCACTGTTTATTCAGAGTAAGGGTCACTCACTGTGTAACTGTACAGAGTCACTGTTTATGCAGGGTAAGGGTCACTCACTGTAACTGTACAGAGTCACTGTTTATTCAGGGTAAGGGTCACTCACTAACTGTACAGAGTCACTGTTTATTCAGGGAAAGAGTCACTCACTGTAACTGTACAGAGTCACTGTTTATTCAGGGTAAGGGTCACTCACTGTGTAACTGTACAGAGTCACTGTTTATGCAGGGTAAGGGTGACTCACTGTAACTGTACAGAGTCACTGTATATTCAGGGTAAGAGTCACTCACTGTAACTGTACAGAGTCACTGTTTATTCAGGGTAAGGGTCACTCACTGTGTAACTGTACAGGAGTCACTGTTTATTCAGAGTAAGGGTCACTCACTGTGTAACTGTACAGAGTCACTGTTTATTCAGGGTAAGGGTCACTCACTGTGTAACTGTACAGAGTCACTGTATATTCAGGGTAAGGGTCACTCACTGTAACTGTACAGAGTCACTGTTTATTCAGGGTAAGGGTCACTCACTGTGTAACTGTACAGAGTCACTGTTTATTCAGGGTAAGGGTCACTCACTGTGTAACTGTACAGAGTCACTGTATATTCAGGGTAAGGGTCACTCACTAACTGTACAGAGTCACTGTGTAACTGTGCAGTTACTGAGAGTGAGATGCTGGTATAGAGGAGGTGGACAAGTCAGTCGTGTCCAATGCCTGGGAGGGCAGGAGACAGAGCCGGAGCTGGTGACAGACAGACAGGATGTGATTGGTGACTGACCATTGGTGTCAGGGCTGTGGATAGATGAAATCTGGTGTACTCAACAGTGATCAGTGGAAGAGCCAAACCTATCGGGATAAATGAAAACCGTAATTCACCATCAAACGTGGGGAAAATATTCATAGTCAGTAACTTGGAACCATGAAATGAATCAGAAATATTAAATATTCATGAGCAGCAAACAAGATGAAATACAGATAAGTGAATAAATCTGCAGCAACATAAGCACTCATTTCCAGGGAGGAATGTTGAACTAAAATGTATATTAAGCCATCGTCTGTGTCTATTTATCGATTCTGAGACTTCCTTCGACACTTCAATTTTAAGGGGTTCTAGACTGAAACATAATTTAACAACATCTTGGAGAATTCACCCAATAGGTTCAGAAACACAAAGGTTTGACAGCTCAGGATACAGCCCAGTGTATCCGTGCTGGCTCTTTGATAAAACAAAGCCCATCTCATCCCACGGTCTGCCAGCCAGCATCACCATCAACACCCCATAATACCCCATCAACACCCCATAATACCCCATCAACCCCCATAACACCCCATAATAGCCCCTCAATACCCCATCGACACCTCAAATCCATCAACACCCCATAATACCCCATCAACACCCCATAATACCCCATCAACACCCCATAACACCCCATAATACTCCATTAACACCCCATAATACCCCATCAACACCCCATAACACCCCATAATACCCCATCAACACCCCATAACACCCCATAATACCCCATCAACACGCCATAATACCCCATCAACACCCCATAACACCCCATAATAGCCCCTCAATACCCCATCGACACCCCAAATCCATCAACACCCCATAATACCCCATCAACACCCCATAATATCCAATCAACACCCCATAATATCCAATCAACACTCCAAATCGATCAACACCCCATAATACCCCATCAACATCCCATAATACCCCATCAACACCCCATCATACCTCAACACCCCATAATATCCAATCAACACCCCTTCATACCTCAACACTCCATAATATCCAATCAAAATCCCATAATACCCCATCAACATCCCATAATACCCCATCAACACCCCATAACACCCCATAATAGCCCCTCAATACCCCATCAACACTCCAAATCGATCAACACCCCACAATACCCCATCAACATCCCATAATACCCAATCAACACCCCATCATACCTCAACACCCCATAATATCCAATCAACACCCCTTCATACCTCAACACCCCATAATATCCAATCAAAATCCCATAATACCCCATCAACATCCCATAATACCCCATCAACACCCCATCATACCCCATAATACCCCAACATCCCATCAACATCCCATAATACCCCAGTAGCATCCCATCAACAACCCTTCAACATCCCATAATACCCCATCAACATCCCATATGCACCATCAACACGCCATAATGCCCCAACATCCAATAATACCCCCTCAACATCCCATCATCATCATAGGCAGTCCCTCGGAGTCAAGGAGGACTTGCTTCCACACTAACAATGGGTTCTCAGTTGACTGATGAGCCCAATGCGGGACCCACAGTCTCTGTCACAGATGGGACGGACGGCGGTTGAAGGAACAAGTGGTAGGGGTGATTGGGTTGTCGTGCACTCCTTCCGCTGTCGACGCTTGGCTTCAGCTTGCTCTCGGTGACGAGACTCGAGGTGTTCAGCGCCTTCCCGGATGCTTTTTCTCCACTTTGGGCGGTCTTCGGCCAGGGATTCCCAGGTGTCGGTGGGGATGTTGCATTTTTTCAAGGAAGCTTTGAGGTTGTCCTTGAAGTGTTTCCTCTGCCCACCTGGGGCTCGCTTGCCATGTCAGAGCTCCGAGTAGAGCACTTATTTTGGGAGTCTCGTGTCAGGCATGCGGGCGATGTGGCCTGCCCAGCGGAGCTGATTGAGTGTGGTCAGTGCTTCGATGCTGGAGATATTGGCCTGAGTGAGGACATTGATGTTGGTGCGCCTATCCTGCCAATGGATTTGCAGGATCTTGTGGAGGCAGTGTTGGTGGTACTTGCTGTACATAGTCCATATCTCTGAGCCATATAGGAGGGCGGGTATCACCACTGCTCTGTAGACCATGAACTTGGTGCCAGGTTTGAGGTCCTGGTCTTGAAACACTCTCTTCCTCAGACGACCGAAGGCTGCACTGGCACACTGGAGGCGGTGTTGGACCTCGTCATCGATGTCTGCCTCGTTGACAGTAGACTCCTGAGATATGGAAAATGGTCCACGTTGTCCAAGGCCTCGATGTGGATTTTGATAACCGGGGAGCAGTGCTGTGTGGCGGGGGCAGGTTGGTAGAGGACCTTTGTCTTACGGATGTTTAGTGTAAGGCCCATGCTCTCATACGCCTCGGTGAAGGTATTGACGATGGTTTGGAGTTCGGCCTCCGAGTGTGCGCAGACGCAAGCGCCGTCTGCTTACAGTGGTTCAATGACAGAGGATGGGACGACCTTGGATCTGGCCTGGAGGTGGCGACGGCTGAACAGATTCCCGTTTGTCCTGTAATTTAGCTCCACTCCAGTGGGGAGCTTGCTGAGGGTGAGATCGAGCATTGCAGCGAGGAAGATCGAGAAGAGCGTTGGTGCGAGAACACAGCCCTGCTTGACCCCGCTCCGGACGTGGATTGGGTCTGTGGTGGATCCGTTGGTCAGGATCACGGCCTGCATGTCATCGTGGAGCAGGCGGAGAATGGTGACAAACTTTTGAGGGCAGCCGAATCTGAGGAGGACGCTCCATAGTCCCTCGCGGTTGACAGTGTCGAAGGACTTTGTGAGGTCGAAGGAGGCCATGTACAGGGATTGGTGCTGTTCCCAGTATTTCTCTTGTATCTGCCACGCGGTGAAGATCATGTCCATTGTGCCCCTTAGTGGGCGGAATCCTCATTGCGACTCTGGGAGGAATTCTTCAGCCACAGGGTGAAGGCGATTGAGGAGGATTCTTGCAATGACTTTCTTGGTGTCGACAGCAGGGAGATTCCTCCATAGTTACCACAGTCGGACTTGTCACCTTTCTTGACGATGGTCACGATTACAGCGTCTCTGAGATCTTCTGGCATGATCTCCTCCTTCCAGATAAGAGAGATGAGGTCATGGATCCACGTCAGTAGTGCTTTGGCGGGGATTCCATCTGCTCCTGATGACTTGTGTTCTTCAGTTGTCGGATGGCCTTTTAAACCTCGTGCCGGGCTGGGGTTGTGCTGAGATGGTGGTGTGTAGCATGCTGTGGGATGGAGTCGAGGACACTCGCATCAAAGACAGCGTCTCAGTTGAGGAGATCCTCGAAGTGCTCCTTCCACCGGGCACTGACTGCCTCTCTGTCCTTGATGAGCACCTCTCTGTTCTTGGCCAGCAGTGGCCTAGGGCCTTGGGTGCTTGGGCCGTGGGTGGTCTTGACTGCGCTGAAGAATCCTCACACGTCGTGGTTGTCGGATAGCTGCTGGGTTTCTTGAGCTTTCTCCACCCACCATCTGTTCTTTAGGTCGCGGGTTTTCTGTTGGATCTCGGCCTTCAGACGTCTGTAGAGCTGCTTTCTTGCCCTCGAGTTGTGTTGCTGCTTCCAGTCCAAGAATGCCTTGCGCTTGCGGCATATTAGCTCCTGGATCTCCTGGTCTTTCTCGTCGAACCAGTCTTGGTGTTTCCTGGTCGAGTGACCGAGCGTCTCTTCACAGGTGCTGATTATGGAAACCTGGAGGGCAGACCAGGCGCTGTGGACACTCTGCGTCTCTGGGTCACTGGGAGTCAGGTTGGTAGTGAGGCGCTGGCTGAACAGGGCTTTCTTAGCAGGATCTTTGAGTGCACCGGCGTTGATTTTCCTGCGGCATTGTTTCTGTTGTCATCGCTGTTTTGGGGCAATGTTGATGGTGATGACAGAACGAATTAGGCGGTGGTCCGTCCAGCAGTCGTCAGCTCCTGTCACGGCGCGGGTGATGCGCACGTCTTTGCGGTCCCTCGCTCGGACGATGACGGAGTCTAGCAGATGCCAGTGTTTGGAGCAAGGCTGTTGCCATGAAGCTTTATATTTGTCCTTCTGACGGAACAGGGTATTGGTTATGACCAGACCGTGTTCTAAGGAGGAGGGTGCCATTAGAGTTGGTTTTCCCTGTTGATAGTACCTCCTCAGAGGTCTGTATCCTTTCCGACTCTGGTGGTGAAGTCGCCAAGGATACCCCATCAACATCCCATAATACCCCATCAACATCCCATAATACCCCATCAACATCCCATAATACCCCATCAACATCCCATAATACCCCATCAACATCCCAAAATACCCCATCAATATCCCATAATACCCCATCAATATCCCATAATACCCCATCAACATCCCATAATACCCCATCAACATCCCATAAATACCTTATCAACATCCCATAATACCTTATCAACATCCCATAATACCTCATCAACATCCCATAATACCCCATCAACATCCCATAATACCCCATCCACACCCATCTCCACCAACACCAGGTATAGACCGTTTGTGAAGTGTTTTGAGACGGTTCTGCGAGATGTAGCTTTGAAGGGCTCATCTGATTTCGGATCATTAAGTAATACATTTTGTACATGGAATAATCATGCTCAGACTCCATCTGTGTGCGTTATTCGTCCATGCCAGGACACCCTCTGCCAGCTTCCAGCTGCCTCCATCTCGCAACTGTTCACCAGATTTATTATTCGGAACTAAAACCAGCAGCCAAGTGGAGGAGATGGAAAGTGTAGAGTTGCCACAACCTGAACAAGCCATTGCCATCACTGGAGAAGGTCCAATTGCTATTGTTAGATGAAATGCCAGATTATTAAGTAGGAAGAATGTGTCTCATCTCAAATATAATCAACAGCAGTGAACAATTTTGTATGAAATTTTGTACTGTAACGTGTATAATAAATGTGGAGATTTAAAAAAATAACAGGATTGGCAGGCCACAGGCTGGAGTGTGAGACATGCACATTGTAGGGTAGGTCGGAAAACTTCAGCGAAAAGCAGCACTTTGTTTCTCAGAGTGTAGAAACATGTGTCAGAATCACTCCTCCTTCATCTACTCAATAATTTATCACAAGATTTTAGCGCAGTCATTAAATGTGAAGATCATTTCATTTTTGTCAGGGGCTGTCTACAGGTTTCAAACCACCAGGATCAGCCGCCTCCCACCAGCTTCTGAAAAGCTCAGCTCTGTTCTTTGTGAGTGGAAGCCCCTTATCTGCCCTGTGGCTTAACCGGTAGTGCGAGGGAACCAACCGTGGGCCAGCAATTGCCCAAATCTGATGGCGCACAAGTCTCCAACTGCGCGGAGTTATACTGCCAGCGACGCACAGCCCTCCAGTCAGACAAAGTAAGGCGTGGCACCATGTGAAATTCTGCTGGCAGGCTGCTGGGAGTGGAGTAATGCAATGTTAGCACGGAGCCAAGTCTCCATATTGACACTAGATTTAAAGTGAAGTTGAAGAAGCTCGCTTTCCCGCTACACGGCAGCGAAGCCTAAGCAACAGGCCCATCTCCCTGGGAAGTGAATTGTCATACCTACGTAAAAAACTGCAGTATAAGCAGCCCCCGAATGAGCGTTGCCAAGGTAACCGTCTAATCAGCGAGCAGTGCCTTCCCTGGGGTCTGCAGTAATTGGTACCGAGATAAGAGAGAGAGAGAAAAGCTCATGACAGACATTCTAGCTTTGATTGAAGCGTTATTACCAACATACACGGGTATTGGAAAGCACAGTTTCCTTCAGCTGTAAGATCGATGGAGCTGAAATCAAACATGTCAGTTTGTTGTTGGTGAATCACTTGTTTAAGTCCTTTCCAAGAATAAAGATATCTTGGCTTTGACTGTGGTAACCCATAATGCCCTCCATTTCGTTTTGCCATTAAACTTGCCTTTCTGGGATATTAGTAACATTACTATAATCCTCCCAAGTGTAGAGTAAGGGTTTCACTGCAGTGATTACAAACCACTTATACCTTCAATGTCAATGTGCATCACATGAAGTTCATGACCCTCCAAAGTTAACAGGCAAAGTCATGGAATATTTAAGGGCAGGCTTACAGTATGTATTGCGTTCTTTCCCAGTTCTGCTCTGCAGGTCTCCCGGACTTGTGTCATATCCTGACCTGGGGGCAAGTGAGTCCAATTTCCCAGCTTCTTCAAACTCTGCACTAAATCCAGACACGTGTAGATGGATTACAATGGCCTGAGAGTAACACGGCTTCCAAATCAACCGCACCTTTCGAAAAAGGATATGGCTTGGAATGCCATACTGCAGGAGTTAATGGGAGGAGGTTATATCCATTGGGATTGTGTACAGTTGGAGTGAATGGGAAGGGGTTTGGCTCCTTTGGGATTGTGTACAATTGCAGTGAATGGGAAGGGGTTTGGGTCCATTGGTATTATGTACAATGGGAGTGAATGGGAGGAGGTTATATCCATTGGGATTGTGTACAGTTGGAGCGAATGGTAAGGGGTTTGGGTCCATTGGGATTCTATACAATGGGAGTGAATGGGAAGGGGTTTGGGTCCATTGGGATTGTGTACAGTGGGAGTGAATAGTAAAGGATTTGGGTCCATTGGGATTTTGTATGCTGGGAATGAATGGGAAGGGGTTTGGGTCCATTGGGATTGTGTACACTGGGAGTGAATGGGAAAGAATATAGTCTCTTGGGATTGTGTACAATGGGAATGAATGGGAAAGGGTTTGATCCAGTGGGATTGTGTACACTGGGAGTGAATGGGAAGGGGTTTGGGTCCATTGGGACTGTGTACAATGGGAGTGAATGAGAAAGGGTTTGGGTCCATTGGGATTGTGTACGCTGGGAATGAATGGGAAGGGGTTTGGGTCCATTGGGATTGTGTACACTGGGAGTGAATGGGAAGGGGTTTGGGTCCACTGGGACTGTGTACAATGGGAGTGAATGAGAAAGGGTTTGGTCTATTGGGATTGTGTACAATGGGAGGGAATGGGAAGGGGTTTGGGTCTATTGGGACTGTGTACAATGGGGGAATGGGAAGGGGTTTGGTCAATTGGGACTGTGCACAATGGGAGGGAAAGGAAACGGGTTTGGGTCCATTGGGATTGTGTACAATGGGAGGGGGTTTGGTCCATTGGGACTGTGTACAATGGGGGAATGGGAAGGGGTTTGGACTATTCGAAGCTTGTGCTGTGACCGGGAGTTGCTGTGGAGTGGATTGTATTCCTGGACTCTCTCTGAACCCAGCACTTTTGTAACTTGTAATCTAATTGCACAGAATATCTGTGAATGGTTTTAACATTTACAGAGAGAGAGAAATGTAATGGCATTTTATGAAGTTTGTCACTGCCTGGTTCAGTGAGCTTGTTTTCCCTTATTTATGAGATGATTGCTTTGATAAATATATACTCAGTCTAAGAGCCAATGAGGCAAGCTATAATTAGTTTTTTTTTCTGAATTGTGCTTTTGTGCTTAACAAGCGTGAAGTTATTTGATCTGAATCCAGATGTGGAACTCGACAGAGAATTTAACTGTAAATTTAGATTTTATTTGTTCTTTGGATGTGGCTGTTGTTGGCAATGCTGGTATTCGTGGCCTCAGGATGCCCCAAAGCGCTTTACAGCCAATTAATTACATTTTTTTGGAGTGTAGTCACTGTTGTAATGTGGGAAACACAGCAGCCAACTTGCGCACAGCAAGCTCCCACAAACAGCAATGTGATAATGACCACATAATCTGTTTTAGTGATGTTAGTTGAAGGATAAAATGGCCCAGGAAACACTCCCCTGCTATTTGAAATAGCCCCATGGGATCGTTTACATGACTGGGCCTAGGTTTAATGTCACATTTATTTTAACAACACCTCCGATAGAGCAGCGCTCCCTCAACATTGCACTGGGGTGTCAGCCTAGATTTTTGTGCTCAAGTCCCTGGAGTGGGGCTTCGAACCCATAACTTTCTTGACTCAGACGCGAGAGTGCTACCCACTGAGCCACAGCTGCCCTAACATCGACGGCTTTCAAAGTGAGGTAGTGAATGTGGGCGGGGTCCATGGGCGAGATTCCAGCTTCATCAGTACAAGACGGAGGGGAGTTTGAAGGAACGTCCAAACTGGTGCAACTGCGTTCAGTTCTGGACCCAGAAAGGATTTTTGTTATGTTGATTGAGGGATAAATATTGCCCAGGACACCGGGGATAATGCCCTCTTTCAAAATTGCACCATAGGATCTTTTATGTTGACCTGAGAAAGCAGACGGAGCTTCGGTTTAATGTCTCATCCAAAAGACGGCACCTCTGCCAGTTCAGTGCTCCCTCAGCTACTGCACTGGAGTGTCGGCCTAGATTTTTAAGCTCAAGTCTCTGGAGTGGGACTTGAACCCACGACCTTTTGATTCAGAGGTAAGTGTGCTACCCACTGAGACACACAATGGTCAGAGCACCTTCCCATTCACTGTGTTGATAGAATCCCGAGGGATCAAACGCCATCCCATTCATTCCCATTCCATTGAAATTGTGATCTAACAAGGTGTCAGTGTGGCTCAGTGGGAAGCACCCTCACCCCTGAGTCAAAAGGTCATAGGTTCAAGCCCCACTCCAGAGATTTGAGCACATAATCCAAGCTAATATTACAGCACTGTACTGAGGGAATGCTGAACTGCCAAAGGTGCCAGCTTTTGGATGAGACGTTAAACCGAGGCTCGTCTGCCCACTCAGGTGGTATTAAATGATCCCGTGACACTATTTCAACGAAGAGCAGGGGGAGTTTTCCCCGGTGGTCCTGGCCAATATTTATCCCTCCACCAACACTTACAAAACAGATTATCTGGTTATTATTTCATTGCTGTTTGTGGGAGCTTGCTGTGCGCAAATTGGCTGCTGCGTTTCCTACATTACAGCAGTGACTACACTCCAAAAAGTACTTCATTAACTGTGAAGCACTTTGGAATATCTTGAGGTCGTGAAAGACACCATAGAAATACAAGTGCTTTCTTTTCTTTATAAACCTTGAATATATTGTAAGATGTTTCCCAATTGTTTTTGCTTTGGTGCTGAATCCATAAAGGTGCCACACAAGAGATTGCTACACAAAATATGGGCTCATGGGATTGGAGGTAATAGACTAGCATGGATTGAGGATTGGTTAACGGACAGATAACAAAGAGTAGGAATAAACGAGTCATTTTCGATTGAGTTGACTGGAATATATTCCCTGGAGTTTAGAAGAATGAGAGGTGATTTCATTGCAACGTATAAAATTCTTACAGGGCTTGACAGGGTAGATGCAGGGAGGATGTTTCCCCCCGGGCTGGGGAGTCTAGAACCAGGGGTCACAGTCTCAGGATAAGGGGTCGGCCATTTAGGACTGAGATGAGAAGGAATTTCTTCACTCAGAGGGTGGTGAATCTCTGGAATTCTCTGTCCCAGAGGGCTGTGGAGGCTCAGTCGTTGAGTATATTCAAGGCTGAGATCGATAGATTTTTGGATATTAAGGGAATCAAGGGTTATGGAGATCGGGCGGGAAAGTGGGGTTGAGGTCAAAGATCAGCCATGATCTCATTGAATGACGGAGCAGGCTCGAGGGGCCCACTCCTGCTCCTAGTTCTTATGTTCTTTACCATATATTAACTGAACACCAAATGCCAAATGACCTCATTTGGTCTTTTAGGTCATGCAATTGGATGTAAGTGGATGTGACTGACCTGCTGAACCAAGTGTTGGTGCGCAGACGGTTAGTTTGTCCATCTGCACCATTTTCAGAGAACCAGCCGATAGCTTTCTTGTAGCTGCAGGAGGTTCTTTCTCCCTAACCCATCTCTTCCAACACAATTTGCTCCGGCTAAAAGCACAAGTAAATGAAGGGCTTGCAGCAGGAAGACGTTTTTCTGCAGTGGCTCCCTGAGGGAATGCTGAGTTGTAACATCCTCTGCTTGGTCTACTGTGGAACCGTTCAGCTGCCTGATGAAACCTATTACCTGCCTTTCACCTACACCAGCTGCCCCACTTCAGCATCCATCACCAGCCCAATTAGTGTCCACAGGTAATGGGATACGAGCGGTACAGGAGTTAGCCATGAGCGGCTCACTAAATCACACAACCAAAGCCATAGCTGTAATGTGGAAGCACACTCAGTGAAGCAGCACTGACTGGCTACATCATTATTAACACGATGATCACAGGCAGACAAGGCACACTGTTAGGGATTCTAATTGGAAACTGAATCAGATTAAAACCCATTTTCTACTAATGGCCTTGGGTTATTTAAGATTAACGAACAAAGCCTCTCTTTACCATTTTATCTTGCATGTTTAATTTGTAAAAACAAAGGGATCTAGATGATGAGTTCCAGATATTCTGAAACAGCTCACTGACTGGTTCAGCGGTGATTGATTTGGAAAATGAATCGACGCTCCGACTGATCTGAAAACAGAGCGCAGGCTCACTTCACGAGATTGCAATCTATACAGCTTCTAGAACAGTGGATAATAGTGCAAGACAATGGATAAGAGTGCAAGGGAGTGTATAATAGTGCAGGGCAGTGTACAATAGTGCAAGGGAGTGTGTAATAGTGCAAAAGAGTATATAATAGTGCGGGAAAGTGTATAATAGTGCAAGACAGTGTATAAAAGTGCAGAGCCATGTATTATAGTGCAAAACAGGATATAATAGTGCAAGGCAGTGTATAATATTACCTGCCCTGGGAGTGTTTGATAGGACAGTGTAGAGGGAGCTTTACTCTGTATCTAACCCCGTGCTGTCCCTGCCCTGGGATGTTTGATGGGACAGTGTAGAGGGAGCTTTACTCTGTATCTAACCCCGTGCTGTCCCTGCCCTGGGATGTTTGATGGGACAGTGTAGAGGGAGCTTTACTCTGTATCTAACCCCGTGCTGTCCCTGCCCTGGGATGTTTGATGGGACAGTGTAGAGGGAGCTTTACTCTGAATCTAACCTCGTGCTGTACCTGCCCTGGGAGTGTTTGATGGGACAGTGTAGAGGGAGCTTTACTCCGTATCTAACTTCGTGCTGTACCTGCCCTGGGAGTGTTTGATGGGACAGTGTAGACTGAACTTTACTCTGTATCTAACCCTGTGCTGTATCCTGCCCTGGGAGTGTTTGATGGGACAGTGTAGAGGGAGCTTTACTCGGTATCTAACCTCGTGCTGTACCTGCCCTGGGAGTGTTTGATGGGACAGTGTAGAGGGAGCTTTACTCTGTATCTAACCTCATGCTGTACCTGCCCTGGGAGTGTTTGATGGGACAGTGTAGAGAGAGCTTTACTCTGTATCTAACCCCGTGCTGTACCTGCCCTGGGAGTGTTTGATGGGGCAGTGTAGAGGGAGCTTTACTCTGAATCTAACCTCGTGCTGTACCTGCCCTGGGAGTGTTTGATGGGACAGTGTAGAGGGAGCTTTACTCCGTATCTAACTTCGTGCTGTACCTGCCCTGGGAGTGTTTGATGGGACAGTGTAGACTGAACTTTACTCTGTATCTAACCCCGTGCTGTACCTGCCCTGGGAGTGTTTGATGGGACAGTGTAGAGGGAGCTTTACTCTGTATCTAACCCCGTGCTGTACCTGCCCTGGGAGTGTTTGATGGGACAGTGTAGACTGAACTTTACTCTGTATCTAACCCCGTGCTGTACCTGCCCTGGGAGTGTTTGATGGGACAGTGTAGAGGGAGCTTTACTCTGTATCTAACCTCGTGCTGTACCTGCCCTGGGAGTGTGATCTGGTCATTATTAGTTGCTGTTGGTCGGACCCTGCTGCCCGCAGTTTAACACACACTAAGTCCCGTTGGACCATCAAAAAGTCGACTCACCTGCTGCGATGTGCTGTCCCCACGATAATGCTTTGCACTCGGCTGGTGGAGATGAAGATCTACCTGCGGAATCACATTCCCATTAATAAATTCATAAAGATATATCCTCGCTCACAGAACTTTGCTGCTTGAATGTCAAGGTGAACAGGGACAGCGTTGCTGAATTATGTTAATTAGCCGAACATTTCTGATGTAATGTTCAATGATTTTTTCAATTGATTTTCAAACACATTTCCAATCGATTAAAACCTACAGTTTTGTCTTCACGAAACCTGAAGGTTATCGGTTGATGTAACTGTTGGGATTAGTAACTCCGGTTTAAAATATGCGTCGCTGAGTCAAAATATTGTGAAGTTTGTCAAACTCCTTCAGATATTTCCAGAATTGGTTACTATTTTAGATGCTTAGCATTTCAAAGATTTGCTTTTAATCTCCGCAATTTTTCACGGTCCCGAGTTCTCTCACTCATTCAGCAGAAAGCTCCCCCTTTCCAGATTCATGTCCAAACATCGATTGTCGAATCAATGGGCCATTAACTGGCCAGGGAAATTCCACTATCCATAATCTACTGCATCTTTTGAAGTATAAATTCCAAAACTTTGTTGAAATCCTCATGTAAAACACATCCTAAAATAATCTATATGGCAAAATAGATGTTTTTTTACCTTATCCATAATTAGACTAAAGGTGACAATAAAAAATGGCAGCTTTTCATAATAATGTCAATCAAACGAATTCCGGTGAGAAATGGTTTCTTTCCCTGACTGAATGTAGAATAGATTAATGGTGAAAGATTTCTATCGGGGAAGAACAGATTTGCCCATTTTATTTTAAAGTTTATTCCATGCCCGGCCTGTGGTCCCCTCTTTCCCTCACCCAACAAACACTGGCAGTGTTCCACTGGATCCCGTCCTTGTCGCCTGACCGGGGACTTCCCGACAAACCTGGGACCTCTGAATTACACCGTGAGACGCACGGGGCCGAAATGGCCCTCCGCCCCGTTTGGGGCGGATAGTTTGCATGAACTGAAGATTTTGCGCCCGTAGAGATGGGGCGGAGAATGGAACGATATTCGGGACTTTGTTTTTCGGGAAGCCACCCAGCGATCTCGTGCCCTGTTGGAGGCGGGAGCGGGCGGAAGGCGGGCGGAGTCACTTAGCGCCTGGCTGACGCCTGGCAGCGTCCCTCCCCTTCACTTAAAGGGGAGGAATGCACTTAAAGGGGAGGGACGCACTTAAAGGGGAGGGACGCACTTAAAGGGGAGGGATGCACTTAAAGGGGAGGGATGCTGCGAGACCCAGTGAGGACTCTGTTGCACCCACTGGGTCAACAGGGAGGGGTTCGGCCAGGCTGCCTGTTGGCAGAGTACACCCTCCCCTTTAAGGGTGGCCGCAGTGCACGGCCACCGGTAGCTTCACGGGGCACGAGTTCGTTGGGGGCACCGACCAAGGTCGACCGCACTCCTGCGGGGCAATTCCCCCCCCCGTGGTGCGCAAAAGGGGTTGGCGCCGGGCAGTAAGGGGTCGGTGTGCCGTTTTCGCCGCCCCGGCAATTGCGGACGGATCACAGCCTGCGCCTGTCCCCGGGCGGAATGGCCTTACCGCCCTGTTATCACCCCTCAGAGGCGATAGCGGGTCTGACAAAAGGGGCAATTTCGACCCGATAATTGTGAACACAGCAGCAAATGAAGATGTACGTTTCTGTTCAGAAGGGAACTGACCCTACTTGCAAACTGTAGTCAGACTACGAACAGGAGAGCAAGTGTTTGGAAAGAGACCCAACTGTAACTGACTCACTGTGTCAGCCTCTGTGGCCAAATAGCCTGCTAGCATTCTTGCACATATGAAGACTGGTCACAAGGGAGAGGTAAAAGAGAGAAAGAGCTTGCATTTATATAGCGCCTTTCATGACCACCGGTAGTCTCAAAGCTCTTTACAGCCAATTAAGTACTTTTGAATTGTAGTCACTGTTGTAATATACGAGACGCGGCAGCCAATTTGTGCACAGCAAGCTCCCATAAACAGCAATGTGATGATGACCAGACAATCTGTTTTTGTTGTTGATTGAGGGATAAATATTGGCCCCTCCTCTTCAAATTGCACCATGGGATCTTTAATGTCCACCTGAGAGAGCAGATGCAGCCTCATTTAACATCACATCCGAAAGACGGAACCTTCGACAGTGCAGCACTCCCTCAGTACTGCCCGTCCGACAGTGCGGCACTCTCTCAGTACTGTCCCTCCGACAATGCAGCACTCCCTCAGTACTGCCCCTCCGACAGTTCGGCGCTCCCTCAGTACTGCCCCTCCGACAGTGCAGCACTCCCTCAGTACTGCCCCTCCGACAGTGCGGCGCTCGCTCAGTACTGCCCCTCCGACAGTGCGGCACTCCCTCAGTACTGCCCCTCCGACAGTGCGGCACTCCCTCAGTACTGCCCCTCCGACAGTGCGGCCCTCCCTCAGTACTCCCCCTCCGACAGTGCGGCGCTCGCTCAGTACTGCCCCTCCGACAGTGCGGCACTCCCTCAGTACTGCCCCTCCGACAGTGCGGCGCTCGCTCAGTACTGCCCCTCTGACAGTGCGGCGCTCCCTCAGTACTGCCCCTTTGACAGTGCAGCACTCCCTCGGTACTGCCCCTCCTACAGTGCGGCACTCCCTCAGTACAGCACTGGAGTGTCAGCCTATATTTTTGTTTCAAGTTCCTGGAGTGGGACTTGAACCCACGACCTTCTGACTCCGACCCACTGAGCTACAGTTGACACCAATTAGAACGTGAGATTGCACAAAGTGAACTGCTACTCTGCCAGAGGTGAACACTGTTAATTAATCCAACCATCGCATGATTACAAGTTACTAATTGTTCTCCCGACAGCCTGTCCCATTTACACGGGTCCTGATAGCCCAGAATTACTGCCGGTCTATCAGTCGTCAGCTCCTGTTTCCATTCCGACTTCCTGCAAAGCCCATCAGACTTGGATTCAGCTCAGGACTTTCCCAATGGGGTTCGATGAGGTCTGAGGTTCGGATTTGTCTCCCACTCCTGGCCTGTCCCTTCCCGATGGCTCAAAGGGATCTCAGCAACTGCCATATAATGGGAATCACAGAATCACAGAAATTTACAGCACGGAAGGAGGCCATTCGGCCCATCGTGTCTGTGCAGTCGAAGTACAGCTACCCAGCCTAATCCCACTTTCCAGCTCTAAGTCCGTAGCCCTGTACGTTACAGCACTTTAAGTGCACATCCAGGTACTTTTTAAATGTGGTGAGGGTTTCTGCCTCTACCACCCTTTCAGGCCGTGAGTTCCAGACCCCCACCACCCTCTGGGTGAAGACATTTTCCCTCAAATTCCCTCTACACCTCCTACCAATTACTTCATCTAGCTGGCCTGCTATCTTCAGCGATGCACTCCAAGGTCCTTTTGTTCCTCTACAACTAAACATAAGAACATAAGAAATAGGAGCAGGAGTAGGCCATATGGCCCCTTGAGCCTGCTCCGCCATTTAATACGATCATGGCTGATCCGATCATGGACTCAGGTCCACTTCCCTGCCCGCTCCCCATAACCCCTTATTCCCTTGTCGCTTAAGGAACTGTCTATTTCTGTCTTAAATTTATTAAATGTCTCAACTTCCACAGCTCTCTGAGGCAGCGAATTCCACAGATTTACAACCCTCTGAGAGAAGAAATTTCTCCTCATGTCAGTTTTAAATGGGCGGCCCCTTATTCTAAGATCATGCCCTCTAGTTCTAGTCTCCCCCATCAGTGGAAACATCCTCTCTGCATCCACCTTGTCAAGCCCCCTCATAATCTTATACGTTTCGGTAAGATCACCTCTCATTCTTCTGAATTCCAATGAGTAGAGGCCCAACCTACTCAACCTTTCCTCATAAGTCAACCTCCTCATCTTCGGAATCAACCGAGTGAACCTTCTCTGAACTGCCTCCAAAGCAAGTATATCCTTTCGTAAATATGGAAACCAAAACTGCACGCAGTATTCCAGGTGTGGCCTCACCAATACCCTGTACAACTAGAGCAAGACTTCCCTGCTTTTATACTCCATCAACTTTGCAATAAAGGCCAAGATTCCAGTACTGCAGCACTTTGCAATCTTTCTCCATTTAAATAATAACGTGCTCTTTGATTTTTTTCTGCCAAAGTGCATGACCTCACACTTTCCAACATTATACTCCATCTGCCAAATTTTTGCCCACTCACTTAACCTGTCTATGTCCTTTTGCAGATTTGTTGTGGCCTCCTCACACATTGCTTTTCCTCCCATCTTTGTATTGTCAGCAAACTTGGCTACGTTACACTCAGTCCCTTCCTCCAAGTCGTTAATATAGATTGTAAATAGTTGGGGTCCCAGCACTGATCCCTGCGGTACCCCATGGTTACTGATTGCCAACCCGAGAATGAACCATTTATCCCGACTCTCTGTTCTCTGTTAGTTAGCCAATCCTCTATCCATGCTAATATATTACCCCCAAACCCGTGACATTTTATCTTGTGCAGTAACCTTTTATGTGGCACCTTGTCAAATGCCTTCTGGAAGTCCAAATACACCACATCCACTGGTTCCCCTTTATCCACCCTGTTCATTACATCCTCAAAGAATTCTAGCAAATTTGTCAAACATGACTTCCCCATCATAAATCCATGCTGACTCTGCCTGACCGAATTTTGCTTTTCCAAATGTTCTGCTACTGCTTCTTTAATAATGGACTCCAACATCTTCCCAACCACAACTGTTAGGCTAACTTGTCTATAGTTTCCTGTTTTTTGTCTGCCTCCTCTTTTAAATAGGGGCGTTACATTTGCAGTTTTCCAATCTTCTGAGATCTCCCCAGAATCCAGGGAATTTTGGTAAATTACAACCAATGCATCCACTATCCCTGCCGCTACTTCTCTTAAGACCCTAGGATGCAAGCCATCAGGTCCAGGGAATTTATCTGCCTTTAGTCCCATTATCTTACTGAATATCATCTCCTTAGTGATTGTGATTGTGTTAAGCTCAAAGCCTCCCTGATAAAGTGCAACATTCCCACTGACACCTGGGAGTCCCTGGCCAAAGACCGCCCTAAGTGGAGGAAGTGCATCCGGGAGGGCGCTGAGATCCTCGAGTCTCGTCGCCAAGAGCATGCAGAAATCAAGCGCACACAGCGGAAGGAGCGTGCGGCAAACCAGTCCCACCCACCCCTTCCCTCAACGACTATCTGTCCCACCTGTGACAGAGTCTGTGGCTCTCGTATTGGACTGTTCAGCCACCTAGAACTCACTTCAGGAGTGGAAGCAAGTCTTTCTCGATTCCGAGGGACTGCCTATGATGATGATGATGAGTTAAGTTCCTCCCCCCCTATTGCCTCTTGACTATCCACTGTTGGAATATGGTTAGTGTCCTCTACTTCTCAGTGTCCTACCATTTAATCTGTATTCCCTTGTTAGCCCTCCCAAAATGCATTACCTCACACTTCTCCGGATTGAATTCCATTTGCCACTGTTCTGCCCACCTGACCAGTACATTGATATCTTCCTGCAGTCTACAGCTTTCTTCTTCATTTAGCAACCACACAGCCGATTTTAGTATCCTCTGATAATTCTTAATCATACCCGCTAAATCATTGATATGAGAGTGCACCAGAGCAGGAAAAAAAAGAAAAAGATTTGGGTGGAAAAGGAGAAATGAAGAGTGAAAGAGAAGGATTTGAGCCGAGGGTCTGAGGGTGGGGAGGGAGTGGGTTGAAGAAGAGAGCAGGGTGTGGTGATGATGAGGGAGTGGGTTGAGGGTTGAGGGAGAGAGCAGGGTGTGGTGATGATGAAGGCATGGGTTGAGGGTTGAGGGAGAGAGCAGGGAGTGTTGATGATGAACGAGTGGGTTGAGGGAGAGAGCAGGGTGTGGTGTTGATGAGTGAGTGTGTTGAGGGTTGAGGGAGAGCAGGGTGTGGTGATGATGAGTGAGTGTGTTGAGGGTTGAGGGAGAGCAGGGTGTGGTGATGATGAACGAGTGGGTTGAGGGAGAGAGCAGGGTGTGGTGATGATGAGTGAGTGTGTTGAGGGTTGAGGGAGAGCAGGGTGTGGTGATGATGAACGAGTGGGTTGAGGGAGAGAGCAGGGTATGGTGATGATGAGTGAGTGGGTTGAGGGTTGAGGGAGAGCAGGGTGTGGTGATGATGAGTGAGTGGGTTGAGGGTTGAGGGAGAGCAGGGTGTGGTGATGATGAATGAGTGGGTTGAGGGTTGAGGGTTGAGGGAGAGCAGGGTGTGGTGATGACGGAGCAGTGAACCACTAGTACTCTCCTGAGCAAAGCAGATGCCCGTGACTGGAGAAGTGCTTTCTCACTGTGCTGGTACCTGACTCCACTCTTATACTCGGCTCTAAATCTCAATCCTACAGATCGTCAGCACTCCAAACCCTGACTCACCCGCCATCACACTGCCCCCAACCCTTTACACTACCTCTTCCTTTCCCTTTATCTCTTGTGCCTGCCTTTACCTCTGCGCCAGTCTCATTCACGGCCTGTTATCTTCACTGTAAATCCACTCTCTGACTCGCCTTGCCTCTACCTTGAGCTTAACCCCCTATCTCCACTGTACAACACCTCTGCCTAATCCTTTCTCCCAACCCCCTCTATGTTGGGTGATTCCAGCCCGATCTACCCTCAACAACAACAACTTGCATTTATATAGCGTCTTTAACGTAGTCAAATGTTCCGAGGCGCTTCACAGGAGAGTAATCAGACAAAGTTTGACACTGAGCCACATAGGGGGTTATGGGGAGCGGGCGGGGAAGTGGACCTGAGTCCATGATCGGGTCAGCCATGATCTTATTGAATGGCGGAGCAGGCTCGAGGAGCCGTATGGCCTGCTCCTGCTCCTATTTCTTATGTTCTTATGAGGAGAAATTAGGACAGGTGACCAAAAGCTTGGTCAAAGAGGTTGAGACGTGGAGAGGTTTAGGGAGAGAGTTCCAGAGCTTGGGGCCTCGGCAGCTGAAGGCATGGCCACCGATGGTGGATCGATTAAAAATGGGCATGCTTAAGATGCCAGAATTGGAGGAGTGCAGATATCTTGGGGTGGGAGGAGGTTACAGAGATAGGGAGGGGCGAGACCATGGAGGGATTTGAACACAGGGAATTTTGAGAATTTTGAAATCGCTTTGTTGCCAAACTGGAAGCCAATGTTTTAATTCTGAATGTTGGGGGGCGAGCTGGTCGACTTTAACTCATCAGTTAGGCCTCTCCCCTGCAAGGCAAGAGACCCATTACAGGGCTCAGGATTGTAATAAATCCACATTGGGTCAGAGATTGAGCACGACGTTGTGACTGATTATTCGAGTGTCGAGAGCAGAGCTGAACCTCGTACTGTGACCCTAGCTCGCACGCATCGACCACACAGACGCAGATCGCTGGTTTCACCCCACAACATAAATTAATACTTACATCAGAGTGGCAACGAGGCCCACTGTTTCGTCTCCTTGAGCAACCTCACACTCGCTCATCTTGTTGACCGCTCGGTTACTCCGGTTCCCGGAGCTGCAGGTTAAGTGAGTGGAATGGTCAATGTGACTCAGGACACTGGCTTCAGCACACCTCCCCAGGACCAGTCCCGGGGGCCTGTGAGCCTGCCAGGCCGAGAAGCAGTGGGTTCGATCGGTAGCCCACGGGCAGGTGACTAGCATCAGGACCACGATAATAGTGCGGTGCAATGACAGAAAGCAGCCTGGGTTCCCTGGGAAGCTCGTGTGCAGCGGTTAGGGGAGGACATGTCATGTATCCCGACATGTTTACTGCTTGTACTATTACATATGATGTGCCACCAGAGGGCACTACTATGGGAAACTTGCACACCAGCTGTATGGTCACTAAGGTGTGCCACCAGAGGGCATTGCAGTAGGAGACTTGTAGGGTACCTGTACAGGTGTGCCAGGCCTAGTATAAAAGGCAGGCCACCATGTGTGATACTCACTCTGGAGTTATAGTAAATGGACTAAGGTCACTACAGTGCAAGTGCAATACATTGCCTCGTGGAGTCATTATCAAAGCATCTAAAGACATAACAATTGGCGACAAGATTACGGACTTTCACGCAAATATGGCTAACCTTGGTACGTTGCAGCAGTTCGCCGATGGTCATGATTGGGACACCTTTGTGGAGAGGCTCGAACATTTCTTCACAGCAAACGACCTGGCAGGCGACAATCCGGCCACACTGGCTGATAAACGCAGAGCTATCCTGCGAACCAGTTGTGAGCCCACCGTCTATGGCCTCGTCAGGGACTTTCTGGCACCAGCGAAGACAACGACCAAGACGTACGAGGAGCGTGTAACGCTGATCCAAGAACAACTCAAGCCCAAAGAGAGCATCCTCACAGTCAGACGCCGGTTCTACACCCACCAACGGCCCGAAGGCCAGGAAATCGCGAAATATGCCGCAGACCTCAGGAGGCTGGCGGCACCGTGTGATTTCGGCGACCACCTCACCGAAGCGCTGCGGGATATCTTTGTCATCGGAATCGGCCACGAGGGCCTTCTTCACAGGCTACTGTCGGTGGATATCACAGTCACACTGCAGAAGGCCATCTCCGTGAGCCAGGCATTCATGACCTCGACCTACGGCTCTAGGCAGGTGACTCAGCCTCAGGACTCAAACCCGGCAAATACCGTACACAGAGTGGCGCCTTTTAGAGGCTGGACTGTAGAACGTGAATCTCCTCAGGGGAGAGAGAACAGGTCCCCGAGTCCCTTAACTCAGAGTCCGCCGAGGGGTTCTAATCGAGTAGCTCCATGCTGGCGTCGCGGAGGGAATCACAGGGCTCACCAGTGCCGTTTTAAGGACAATGTGTGTAAAGGCTGCAGCACAAAGGGCCACCTCCAGCAAATGTATAAAAGAAATATGACTCACTGTGTTGATGAAGAGTCTGCAGATGGCCATGAATCCAGTGCGGATTATGAAGCGATAGACAGAGAGGCAGCTCAGCCCCACGATGAGGTATATAGCATGTTTACCTGCACCACCGAATGTACCCCGTTGGAAATGGAAGTCGAGATAAACGGCGTTCTAGTCTTCATGGAAGTGGACATGGGGGCGAGCCAGTCAGTAATGAATCAAGAAGCTTTTGAGAGACTATGGGACAATCAAGCTGAACGATCCAAGTTGGTCCCGGTTCAGGCAAAGCTGTGCACCTACACCGATGAACTTATCCCAGTCGTTGGTTGTGCGAATGTAAAGGTACTCCATGATGGCGCGGTGCACAAGTTACCTCTGTGGGTTGTTGCAGGTGATGGACCAACACTGCTCGGAAGAAGGTGGATGGAGAAGATCCATTGGATCTGGGAAGATTTCATCCCTCCAGCGATCGACGTCGCCCGCGCTCAGGGGCAAAGCAAGCCCCCACCCGAGGGTGGACCCGGCACCAGAGAGCAGACCAGCACAGCACCCGAGGCACAGACCGCTCAGCACGACTGCGTGGAGATGATCCAGCTGAGACGACCCGAACACACCTTCCAGGCTCCAGTGGCAGGACTCCGGAGGAAGAAAATCGGATCCAAAGGCGACTTCCCAGCCTCGGTGGCAGAACCCGGGGAGAAGAGGATCACCGCAGTCGACATCGTGGATGGAAGAAAGATGGCGCCCAAACCACGAGGTGAAGCGCTGAAGGAAGCGATGGCGGCGGCCAGACCGCGAGGTGCAGCGCTGATGGAGCAACACGTGATACCGAGCGGAGAAAAGGATTGGGGTAAAGATAGCAAGGCTCTCTTAAAGGAGGCCTGCAACTCACCACACTTAAAGGGACAGGTCCACATTCTCAATCAATGTAATAACAACTGTGAGTTAAATGTAAAGCTTGTAATTGGTGATCAGAGTTTTATACATGTAATAAGCAAGGAAATGTCGTGCGATTGTGATTGGAACTACAGTTTATCTACAATGAGTAATGAAACGTTGTGCGATGTAAGATTTCAACTGCATTCAGTTAATGTAGCGGGCAAACACCCATCGGGAGCACACAGGTCCAGCGAGCTACCCAATGCTGTAGCCTGCGTCCCTGAGGCCAGAGTGATGCACCATGGAGTGATGCACGAGCAGCTAATATAGTCAAGCTGCAGAGCAAGTGATCTCAGGAGGGCAACGGCACTGGTATCGATACCCTGCCCCTGATCGGCTCCACCTCTCAGGCTCCCGATGGCACCAACCGCCATGAGCCTGAAAGAACAAACTGTGCTAAGGCTCAGCCCCCAGACCCTATCGCCACCAAGGTCATACCCGGGAACGAAGGGTCACCTGCAACGGTTCTCCCAAATAGGACCGGGACCAGCTAGGATCCCAAACCAAATAACGGCGAGGCCAGCGAGTCAGCGGTTCCCTGTGCATTGCCAGACGACTGCCCCTCAGGGAGCGGCAGTGACCCGGGGCGCAAGGAAAGGACAGGAAGGTCACAGGCATCTGTGACCCTGCCCGACGCTAGGAGCAACGGAAAAGGCCCCGAGAGCAGGCAACTTGAGCCAACCGGGTTCCCACTGCCAGCACTGGAACCTGGACATCATCCAGCAGTTCTGATACTAGCTTGTCCTCACGCTCCAGTACTGATTCCAAGTATGTATCAAGTATGTACCTCACCAGTCAAATGTACTTGCCTCACAACTGTACCACAAATGTAATGGTGTAAATGCAATTTTTTTTCTGGACTTGAATGTATATGAATGTAATGAGCCACTGCATAATATATGTGGGGAGGGTGGGGGGCGGGGGGGGGGCGAGAGAATGGGATGGTCATGGACTCACAAACAGAAACCACCAACACCTCTACTGCCAATGTTGGAAACGACCCTCCAAGGGTCAACCAGATAGAGCTAAGCCCAGAGCACAGTCAATGTGCAAAGGCGATTTGCACTAAGTACTTGGGGGAGAATGATGTCATGTATCCCGACATGTTTGCTGCTTGTACTATTACATATGAAGTGCCACCAGAGGGCACTACTATGGGAAACTTGTACACCAGCTGTATGGTCACTAAGGTGTGCCACCAGAGGGCACTGCAGTAGGAGACTTGCAGGTTACCTGTACAGGTGTGCTTGGCCTAGGATAAAAGGCAGGCCACCATGTGTGAAACTCACTCGGGAGTTATATTAAATGGACTAAGGTCACTACAATTCAAGTGCAATAAATTGCCTCGTGGAGTCATTGTCTGAGCATCTAAAGACATAACAGGACAGATGGCCAAATGTACCACTGGCACTGAGTGTGTCCTGCTCACACACGGAGTGGCGGCTTGAGTGAGGTATTGGAGGGCGGTTATTGTCCAATGGAGTCAGCTTCAGGCGTCCGCTCATCTCACATCCCTCATTCTCCCCTCCTGCTCCACCGCCTCACTTGCTCCCCTCCTCCTCACTAGTTCCCTCCCTTCTGTTTTCTACCCTGCTTCCCTCTCCTGCTGCTACCATCCCCATCCCCTGCTTCACTTATTCTCTCCCCTCCTCTCCTGTAGCTCACCTTTCTACTCCCATCTCTTCCTCCACTCCCTCCCCATTATCCCCTCCACTCCCTCCCAATCTCTCCCTTCACCTCCTCCCAATCTCCCCTTCCCTAGCTCCCCCTCCACTCATCCCCATCTCCCCCCCCCTCCCCATCTCCACTCACTCCCCATCTCCCTTCAAGTCTCGCCCCTTCCTGCCCCTGCCCCCGCTCCCGCTCCCCTAGTGTTGTCGTGATTTTTTTTTTTATTCGTTGCCAATCTTTCCAATTCTTTGTCAGATCACAAACACCAGAGGTCACCTTGCACACATCAAGGATCACTCTGCGCCAATGCTCTTAGCCAAAAGGCCTAGAGCCCAAGCACCGTTCCTGGAAGTACTGCAATACCAGGTTCGTGCCATGGAGGTGGATGGGTCAGGCCCCCCACACACCTCCGTGGAGGTGAATGGGTCAAACCACGTGATGCTGAAGCCCCTGAGTACTGCGGACAGTGACGGAGCTCCGTGCTGAAGACCTGCCTGTCCCCTGGTGTGTTGATGCCCGTACACTGCACAGTCTGAGTGCCCATGGTGGAGCGCTGCAAATACATCTTTATTCCATGCCGAGGAAAAGGAGCAGAGAGCAGAAGGAATTCAGTAAAACTAATGAAATTAAACTAATGATGACAGATATTTAATACAGCCGAGGAATCATTAGTCACACTCGAGTTAAGCTCCCATTCCAGACTGTGTCAGCTTTCAATAGTACAGCAATTTCTCACAGCCGTGACTGTAACTGGTCCAATAGCAACGGCTGGGGAATATCACAGACTGGAGAATATCACAGACTGGAGAATATCACAGACTGGAGAATATCACAGACTGGGGAATATCACTGCCTGGGACTATCAGCGACCGGGGAATATCAGCGACTGGGGAATATCAGCGACCGGGGAATATCAGCGACTGGGAATATCACAGACTGGGGAATATCAGTGACTGGGAATATCAGTGACTGGGGAATATCACAGACTGGAGAATATCACAGACTGGGGAATATCACAGACTGGAGAATATCGCAGACTGGGGAATATCACAGACTGGAGAATATCACAGACTGGAGAATATCACAGACTGGGGAATATCAGTGACTGGGGAATATCACAGACTGGGGAATATCAGTGACTGGGGAATATCACAGACTGGGGAATATCAGTGACTGGGAATATCAGTGACTGGGGAATATCACAGACTGGAGAATATCACAGACTGGGGAATATCACAGACTGGGGAATATCAGTGACTGGGGAATATCACAGACTGGGGAATATCACAGACTGGGGAATATCACTGCCTGGGACTATCAACGACCGGGGAATATCAGCGACTGGGGAATATCAGCGACTGGGGAATATCAGCGACTGGGAATATCACAGACTGGGGAATATCACAGACGGGGAATAGCACAGACTGGGGAATATCACAGACGGGGAATATTACAGACTGGGGACTATCAGTGACTGGGGAATATCACAGACTGGGGAATATCAGCGACTGGGAATATCACAGACGGGGAATATCAGGGACTGGGGAATATCACAGACTGGGGAATATCACAGACTGGGGAATATCACTGCCTGGGACTATCAACGACCGGGGAATATCAGCGACTGGGGAATATCAGCGACTGGGAATATCACAGACGGGGAATATCAGGGACTGGGGAATATCACACACGGGGAATATCAGCGACTGGGAATATCACAGACTGGGGAATATCACAGACGGGGAATATCACAGACTGGGGAATATCACAGACTGGGGAATATCAGCAACTGGGAATATCAGCGGCTGGGGAATATCAGCGACTGGGGAATATCAGCGACTGGGAGTATCACAGACTGGGGAATATCAGTG
The DNA here is from genome assembly GCF_044704955.1 of Pristiophorus japonicus. Lineage (NCBI taxonomy): Eukaryota > Metazoa > Chordata > Chondrichthyes > Pristiophoridae > Pristiophorus > Pristiophorus japonicus. The sequence continues at coordinate 194,427,719 of NC_091989.1, forward strand.
ACTGGGAATATCACAGACTGCGGAATATCACAGATGGGGAATATCAGCGACTGGGGAATACCACAGACTGGGGAATATCAGTGACTGGGGAATATCACAGACTGGGGAATATCAGTGACTGGGAATATCACAGACTGGGGAATATCAGTGACTGGGAATATCAGAGACGGGGAATATCACAGACTGGGGAATATCAGTGACTGGGAATATCACAGACTGCGGAATATCACAGATGGGGAATATTAGCGACTGGGGAATATCACAGACTGGGGAATATCAGTGACTGGGGAATATCACAGACTGGGGAATATCAGTGACTGGGAATATCACAGACTGGGGAATATCAGTGACTGGGAATATCAGAGACGGGGAATATCACAGACTGGGGAATATCAGTGACTGGGGAATATCACAGACGGGGAATATCACAGACTGGGGAATATCAGTGACTGGGAATATCACAGACTGGGGAATATCAGTGACTGGGAATATCAGCGACTGGGAATATCACAGACTGGGGAATATCAGTGACTGGGGAATATCAGTGACTGGGAATATCACAGACTGGGGAATATCTGTGACTGGGAATATCACAGACGGGGAATATCACAGACTGGGGAATATCAGTGACTGCGAATATCAGCGACTGGGGAATATAACAGACTGGGGAATACCAGTGATTGGGAATATCAGCGACTGGTAAAATCACAGACGGGGAATATCAGGGACTGGGGAATATCACACACGGGGAATATCACAGACTGGGGAATATCACAGACTGGGGAATATCACAGACTGGAGAATATCACAGACTGGGGAATATCATTGCCTGGGACTATCAACGACCGGGGAATATCAGCGACTGGGGAATATCAGCGACTGGGGAATATCAGCGACTGGGAATATCACAGACTGGGGAATATCACAGACGGGGAATAGCACAGACTGGGGAATATCACAGACGGGGAATATTACAGACTGGGGACTATCAGTGACTGGGGAATATCACAGACTGGGGAATATCAGCGACTGGGAATATCACAGACGGGGAATACCAGGGACTGGGGAATATCACACACGGGGAATATCACAGACTGGGGAATATCACAGACTGGGGAATATCACTGCCTGGGAGTATCAACGACCGGGGAATATCAGCGACTGGGGAATATCAGCGACTGGGGAATATCACAGACTGGGGAATATCACAGACGGGGAATAGCACAGACTGGGGAATATCACAGATGGGGAATATTACAGACTGGGGACTATCAGTGACTGGGGAATATCACAGACTGGGGAATATCAGTGACTGGGAATATCAGCGACTGGGAATATCACAGACGGGGAATATCAGGGACTGGGGAATATCACACACGGGGAATATTAGCAACTGGGAATATCACAGACTGGGGAATATCACAGATGGGGAATATCACAGACTGGGGAATATCACAGACTGGGGAATATCAGCAACTGGGAATATCAGCGGCTGGGGAATATCAGCGACTGGGGAATATCAGCGACTGGGAATATCACAGACTGGGGAATATCAGTGACTGGGAATATCACAGACTGCGGAATATCACAGATGGGGAATATCAGCGACTGGGGAATATCACAGACTGGGGAATATCAGTGACTGGGGAATATCACAGACTGGGGAATATCAGTGACTGGGAATATCACAGACTGGGGAATATCAGTGACTGGGAATATCAGAGACGGGGAATATCACAGACTGGGGAATATCAGTGACTGGGGAATATCACAGACGGGGAATATCACAGACTGGGGAATATCAGTGACTGGGAATATCACAGACTGGGGAATATCAGTGACTGGGAATATCAGCGACTGGGAATATCACAGACTGGGGAATATCACAGACTGGGGAATATCAGTGACTGGGAATATCACAGGCTGGGGAATATCTGTGACTGGGAATATCACAGACGGGGAATATCACAGACTGGGGAATATCAGTGACTGCGAATATCAGCGACTGGGGAATATCACAGACTGGGGAATACCAGTGATTGGGAATATCAGCGACTGGGAATATCACAGACTGGGGAATATCACAGACTGGGGAATATCAGTGACTGGGGAATATCACAGACGGGAAATATCAGCGACTGGGGAATATCACAGACTGGGAATATCAGTAACTGGTGATTATCACAGATGGCGAATATCACAGACTGGGGAATATCAGCGACTGGGGAATATCACAGACTGGGGAATATCAGCAACTGGGAATATCAGCGACTGGGGAATATCAGCGACTGGGGAATATCAGCGACTGGGAATATCACAGACTGGGGACTTTCAGCGACTGGGAATATCACAGACGGGCAATATCACAGACGGGGAATATCAGTGACTGGGGAATATCACAGACTGGGGAATATCAGCGACTGGGAATATCACAGACTGGGAATATCACAGACTGTGATATATCACATACGGGGAATATCACAGACTGGGGAATATCAGCAACTGGGGAATATCAGCGACTGGGGAATATCAGCGACTGGGGAATATCAGAGACTGGGGAATATGAGTGACTGGGAATATCAGCGACTGGGAATATCACAGACTGGGGATTATCACAGACTGGGGAATATCACAGACTGGGGAATATCACAGACGGGGTATATGAGTGACTGGGAATATCAGCGACTGGGAATATCACAGACTGGGGATTATCACAGACTGCAGATTATCACAGACTGGGGAATATCACAGATTGGGGAATATCACAGACTGGGGAATATCAGTGACAGGGAATATCAGTGACTGGGAATATCAGCGACTGGGAATATCACAGACGATGAATATCAGCGACTGGGGAATATCAGTGACTGGGAATATCAGAGACGGGGAATATCACAGACTGGGGAATATCAGTGACTGGGGAATATCACAGACTGGGGAATATCAGTGACTGTGAATATCACAGACTGGGCAATATCAGCGACTGGGGAATATCACAGACTGGGGAATAGCAGTGACTGGGGAATATCAGTGACTGGGAATATCAGCGACTGGGAATATCAGGGACTGGGGAATATCACAGACTGGGGAATATCAGCGACTGGGAATATCACAGACTGGGGAATATCACAGATGGGGAACTTCACAGACTGGGGAATATCAGTGACTGGGGAATAACACAGACGGGCAATATCACAGACTGGGGAATATCAGCGACTGGGGAATATCACAGACTGGGGAATATCAGCAACTGGGAATATCAGGGACTGGGGAATATCTCAGACTGGGGAATATCACAGACGGGCAATCTCACAGACTGGGGAATATCAGCGACTGAGAATATCACAGACTGGGAATATCACAGACTGGGAAATATCACATACGGGGAATATCACAGACGGGGAATATCACAGACTGGGGAATATCAGCGACTGGGGAATATCACAGACGGGGAATATCAGCTACTGGGAATATCACAGACTGGGGAATATCACAGACGGGGAATATCACAGACTGGGGATTATCACAGACGGGGAATATTACAGACTGGGGACTATCAGTGACTGGGGAATATCACAGACGGGGAATATCAGCTACTGGGAATATCACAGACTGGGGAATATCACAGATGGGGAATATGACAGACTGAGGAATATCACAGATGGGGAATATCAGCAACTGGGGAATATCACAGACTGGGGAATATCACAGACGGGGAATATTACAGACTGGGGAATATCACAGACGGGGAATATCAGCAACTGGGGAATATCACAGACTGGGGAATATCACAGACTGGGGAATATCACAGACGGGGAATATCACAGACTGGGGAATATCAGCGACTGGGGAATATCACAGACTGGGGAATATCAGCAACTGGGAATATCAGGGACTGGGGAATATCACAGACTGGGGAATATCAGCGACTGGGAATATCACAGACTGGGGAATATCACAGACGGGGAATATTACAGACTGGCGAATATCACAGATGGGGAATATCAGCAACTGGGGAATATCACAGACTGGGGAATATCACAGACTGGGGAATATCACAGACGGGGAATATCACAGACCGGGGAATATCACAAACGGGGCATATTACAGACTGGGGACTATCACAGACTGGGGAATATCAGTGACTGGGAATATCAGCGACTGGGGAATATCACAGACTGGGGAATATCACAGACTGGGGAATATCAGAGACTGGGGAATATCACAGACTGGGGACTGTCACAGTCTGGGGAATATCACAGACGGGGAATATCACAGACTGGGGAATATCAGAGACCGGGGAATATCACAGACGGGGCATATTACAGACTGGGGACTATCACAGACTGGGGAATATCAGTGACTGGGAATATCAGCGACTGGGGAATATCACAGACTGGGGAATATCACAGACTGGGGAATATCAGAGACTGGGGAATATCACAGACTGGGGAATATCACAGATGGGGAATATGACAGACTGAGGAATATCACAGACGGGGAATATCAGCAACTGGGGAATATCACAGACGGGGAATATTACAGACTGGGGAATATCACAGACGGGGAATATCAGCAACTGGGGAATATCACAGACTGGGGAATATCACAGACTGGGGAATATCACAGACGGGGAATATCACAGACTGGGGAATATCAGCGACTGGGGAATATCACAGACTGGGGAATATCAGCAACTGGGAATATCAGGGACTGGGGAATATCACAGACTGGGGAATATCAGCGACTGGGAATCTCACAGACTGGGGAATATCACAGACGGGGAATATTACAGACTGGGGAATATCACAGATGGGGAATATCAGCAACTGGGGAATATCACAGACTGGGGAATATCACAGACTGGGGAATATCACAGACGGGGAATATCACAGACTGGGGAATATCAGAGACCGGGGAATATCACAGACGGGGCATATTACAGACTGGGGACTATCACAGACTGGGGAATATCAGTGACTGGGAATATCAGCGACTGGGGAATATCACAGACTGGGGAATATCACAGACTGGGGAATATCACAGACTGGGGAATATCAGTGACTGGGAATATCAGCGACTGGGAATATCACAGATTGGGGAATATCACAGACTGGGGAATATCACAGATGGGGAATATCAGCGACTGGGGAATATCACAGACTGGGGAATATCAGCGACTGGGAATATCACAGACTGGGGAATATCACAGACGGGGAATATCAGCGACTGGGGAATATCACAGACTGGGGAATATCAGCGACTGGGAATATCACAGACTGGGGAATATCACAGACGGGGAATATCAGCGACTGGGGAATATCACTGACTGGGGAATATCAGCGACTGCGAATATCACAGACTGGGGAATATCACAGACTGGGGAATATCAGCGACTGGGGAATATCACAGACTGGGGAATATCACAGATTGGGGAATATCAGCGACTGGGGAATATTACAGACTGGGGAATATCAGTGACTGGGAATATCAACGACTGGGGAATATCACAGATTGGGGAATATCACAGACTGGGGAATATCAGCGACTGGGAATATCACAGACTGGGGAATATCAGTGACTGGGAATATCACAGACTGGGGAATATCACAGACTGGGGAATATCAGCGACTGGGGAATATCACAGATTGGGGAATATCACAGACTGGGGAATATCAGCGACTGGGAATATCACAGACTGGGGAATTTCACAGACGGGGAATATCAGTGACTGGGAATATCACAGACTGGGGAATATCAGTGACTAGGAATATCACAGACGGGGAATATCACAGACTGGGGAATATCAATGACTGGGGAATATCACAGACTGAGGAATATCAGTGACTGGGCAATATCAGCGACTGGGGAATATCAGTGACTGGGAATATCACAGACTGGGGAATATCAGTGACTAGGAATATCACAGACGGGGAATATCACAGACTGGGGAATATCAGTGACTGGGGAATATCACAGACTGGGGAATATCAGTGACTGGGCAATATCAGCGATTGGGGAATATCAGTGACTGGGAATATCACAGACTGGGCAATATCAGCGACTGGGGAATATCACAGTTTGGGGATTATCACAGATGGGGAATATCAGCAACTGGGGATATCACAGACTGGGGAATATCAGCGACTGGGAATATCAGCGACTGGGAATATAAGTGACTGGGAATATCAGCGACTGGGAATATCACAGACGGGGAATATCAGGGACTGGGGAATATCACAGACTGGGGAATATCAGCGACTGGGAATATCACAGACTGGGGAATATCACAGATGGGGAATATGACAGACTGAGGAATATCACAGATGGGGAATATCAGCAACTGGGGAATATCACAGACTGGGGAATATCACAGACGGGGAATATTACAGACTGGGGAATATCACAGACGGGGAATATCAGCAACTGGGGAATATCACAGACTGGGGAATATCACAGACTGGGGAATATCACAGACGGGGAATATCACAGACTGGGGAATATCAGCGACTGGGGAATATCACAGACTGGGGAATATCAGCAACTGGGAATATCAGGGACTGGGGAATATCACAGACTGCGGAATATCAGCGACTGGGAATATCACAGACTGGGGAATATCACAGACGGGGAATATTACAGACTGGGGAATATCACAGACGGGGAATATCAGCAACTGGTGAATATCACAGACTGGGGAATATCACAGACTGGGGAATATCACAGACGGGGAATATCACAGACTGGGGAATATCAGAGACCGGGGAATATCACAGACGGGGCATATTACAGACTGGGGACTATCACAGACTGGAGAATATCAGTGACTGGGAATATCAGCGACTGGGGAATATCACAGACTGGGGAATATCACAGACTGGGGAATATCAGAGACTGGGGAATATCACAGACTGGGGAATATCAGTGACTGGGCAATATCAGCGATTGGGGAATATCAGTGACTGGGAATATCACAGACTGGGCAATATCAGCGACTGGGGAATATCACAGTTTGGGGATTATCACAGATGGGGAATATCAGCAACTGGGGATATCACAGACTGGGGAATATCAGCGACTGGGAATATCAGCGACTGGGAATATAAGTGACTGGGAATATCAGCGACTGGGAATATCACAGACGGGGAATATCAGGGACTGGGGAATATCACAGACTGGGGAATATCAGCGACTGGGAATATCACAGACTGGGGAATATCACAGATGGGGAATATGACAGACTGAGGAATATCACAGATGGGGAATATCAGCAACTGGGGAATATCACAGACTGGGGAATATCACAGACGGGGATTATTACAGACTGGGGAATATCACAGACGGGGAATATCAGCAACTGGGGAATATCACAGACTGGGGAATATCACAGACTGGGGAATATCACAGACTGGGGAATATCAGCGACTGGGGAATATCACAGACTGGGGAATATCAGCAACTGGGAATATCAGGGACTGGGGAATATCACAGACTGCGGAATATCAGCGACTGGGAATATCACAGACTGGGGAATATCACAGACGGGGAATATTACAGACTGGGGAATATCACAGACGGGGAATATCAGCAACTGGGGAATATCACAGACTGGGGAATATCACAGACTGGGGAATATCACAGACGGGGAATATCACAGACTGGGGAATATCAGAGACCGGGGAATATCACAGACGGGGCATATTACAGACTGGGGACTATCACAGACTGGAGAATATCAGTGACTGGGAATATCAGCGACTGGGGAATATCACAGACTGGGGAATATCACAGACTGGGGAATATCAGAGACTGGGGAATATCACAGACTGGGGAATATCAGCGACTGGGAATATCACAGACTGGGGAATATCACAGATGGGGAATATGACAGACTGAGGAATATCACAGACGGGGAATATCAGCAACTGGGGAATATCACAGACTGGGGAATATCACAGACGGGGAATATTACAGACTGGGGAATATCACAGACGGGGAATATCAGCAACTGGGGAATATCACAGACTGGGGAATATCACAGACTGGGGAATATCACAGACGGGGAATATCACAGACTGGGGAATATCAGCGACTGGGGAATATCACAGACTGGGGAATATCAGCAACTGGGAATATCAGGGACTGGGGAATATCACAGACTGGGGAATATCAGCGACTGGGAATATCACAGACTGGGGAATATCACAGACGGGGAATATTACAGACTGGGGAATATCACAGATGGGGAATATCAGCAACTGGGGAATATCACAGACTGGGGAATATCACAGACTGGGGAATATCACAGACGGGGAATATCACAGACTGGGGAATATCAGAGACCGGGGAATATCACAGACGGGGCATATTACAGACTGGGGACTATCACAGACTGGGGAATATCAGTGACTGGGAATATCAGCGACTGGGGAATATCACAGATTGGGGAATATCACAGACTGGGGAATATCAGAGACTGGGAAATATCACAGACTGGGGAATATCACAGACTGGGGAATATCAGTGACTGGGAATATCAGCGACTGGGAATATCACAGATTGGGGAATATCACAGACTGGGGAATATCACAGATGGGGAATATCAGCGACTGGGGAATATCACAGACTGGGGAATATCAGCGACTGGGAATATCACAGACTGGGGAATATCACAGACGGGGAATATCAGCGACTGGGGAATATCACAGACTGGGGAATATCAGCGACTGGGAATATCACAGACTGGGGAATATCACAGACGGGGAATATCAGCGACTGGGGAATATCACAGACTGGGGAATATCAGCGACTGCGAATATCACAGACTGGGGAATATCACAGACTGGGGAATATCAGCGACTGGGGAATATCACAGACTGGGGAATATCACAGATTGGGGAATATCAGCGACTGGGGAATATTACAGACTGGGGAATATCAGTGACTGGGAATATCAACGACTGGGGAATATCACAGATTGGGGAATATCACAGACTGGGGAATATCAGCGACTGGGAATATCACAGACTGGGGAATATCAGTGACTGGGAATATCACAGACTGGGGAATATCAGCGAGGAGAGATTGAGTAGATTTGGGCCGCTATTCCCTGGAGTTTAGAAGAATGAGAGGTGATCTCATTGAAACATACATGATTCTGAGGTGGATTGACAGGGTAGATGCTGAGAGGATGTTTCCCCTGGCTGGAGAGTTGATCTTTTTTTTGATTCACTTTTTTCCCCAATCTTCAATATTTTAATAACTAATAAACAAAGTTTCTGTCCCGGGTGTTGCTGGGAGCCATGCCTTGGAGATGAATCTTTAATTCCTGGAGATTCCAGGGTGATCCCGGAGGGATGGTGACCCTAATCTGTGAGCGGATTAAACCCCCCTCACTCACTAGCCAGCACACACCAAGCGTGGTCAGCGAGACACAAGTCGCTGCAATCCACACAAGACAGACTGTTTGCAGGCTCAGAATAAATTGAACGCTTCCTGATTAAATGCACTGGGATCATTCATGGGGTGAAGTTCTCGGAGGAATCAGATCGGCACGAAAACCTGTCTCAACCTCTGTCTGCCTCTGTCGTCTGACAGTGAAATATCGTTCCGATTCCTGGCACTCTCTCAGCAGTAACTTGTCTTCTCCAATAAAACATCCCAAGGGGCTTCACAGGAGCGATTAGCAAAGGAAATTTGACACCAAGCCACATCAAGAGATATTAGGACAGGTGACCAAAAGCTTGGCCAAAGGTTTTAAGGAGAGTCTTACGGCCGCCTGAGGAAAAGAGTGTTCGAAAACCTGGCCCTCAAATCTATCACCAAGCTCATGGTCTACAGGGCTGTAGTAATACCCGCCCTCCTGTATGGGTCTGAGGTATGGACGATGTATAGAAGTTGCTGGAGATATATCACCAACAATGTCTGTGCAAGATCCTGCAAATCCCCTGGGAGGACAGGCGCACTAACATCAGCGTCCTCGACCAGGCAAAAATCCCCAGCATTGAAGCACTGACCACATTCGATCAGCTTCGCTGGGCAGGCCACATAGTTTGCATGCCAGACAGGAGACTCCCTAAGCAAATGCTTTATGCGGAGCTCCTTCACGGCAAACAAACCAAAGGTGGGCAGCGGAAGGACACCCTCAAAGCCTCCCTGGTAAAATGTGACATCCCCACTGACACCTGGGAGTCCCTGGCCGAAGACCGCCCGAGGTGGAGAAAGTGCATCCGGGAGGGAGCTGAGCACCTCGAGTCTCAACGCCGAGAGCATGAAGAGGTCAAGCGCAGGCAGCGGAAGGAGCGTGCGGCAAACCAGGAGGAGACAGAGAGAGGTAGAGAGGCGGAGAGGTTTAGGGAGGGAATTCCAGAGCTTAGGGCCCAGGCAGCAGAAGGCACGGCCGCCAATGGTGGAGCGATGGAAATCAGGGATGTTCAAGAGGGCAGAATTGGAGGAGTTTACAGAGAAAGGGAGGGGTGTAGGAGCTGGAGGGGGTTACAGAGATAGGGAGGGTTATAGGGATGGAGGAGTTTACAGAGATAGGGAGGGGTGTAGGAGCTGGAGGAGGTTACAGAGATAGGGAGGGTTATAGGGATGGAGGAGTTTACAGAGATAGGGAGGGGTGTAGGAGCTGGAGGGGGTTACAGAGATAGGGAGGGTTATAGGGATGGAGGAGTTTACAGAGATAGGGAGGGGTGTAGTGGCTGGAGGAGGTTACAGAGATAGGGAGGGGTGTAGGGGCTAGAGGGGGTTACAGAGATAGGGAGGGGTGTTGGGGCTGGAGGAGGTTACAGAGATAGGGAGAGGTGTAGGGGCTAGAGGGGGTTACAGAGATAGGGAGGGGTGTCGGGGCTGGAGGAGGTTACAGAGATAGGGAGAGGTGTAGGGGCTGGAGGGGGTTACAGAGATAGGGAGGGGTGTAGGGGCTAGAGGGGGTTACAGAGATAGGGGAAGCAGTTAAAAACCTAACCCGGTATTCCAATTCTGCAGAAATTCCAATCCCAACACCTTGCCTAATTTTTCATGATTATGGATTGAGCTATAATGAGGGGTTTGTGTTCACGGACATGTTGAGTGCGGGCGTGTAAATTATCACTCGCACAACAGCCGATGCACAGATTAATTGTAATTTGTACAACCTGCGTTATCTAATGAGCTCGGCACCACCTCAGTCTACACACCAGTAAATGATCCTATCGGCTATCTCCTAAATCCCTTGGAGTGAATATCCTGTGGGAAATGTCTAGCTTCGTGAGTTGGCCGAGTGTATTTCACTCATTATCCAGTGGGACGTAAACTGCTGCTGCTATCGGTGCCAATTGATGTAGACCTGTATTTAAAGTGAGGAAATTATATTTCTCACACGGAATGATAGTTTATCAAACAATCCAAAGGTGACCCTGAAAGAGACAAAAGAGATCAAATGCATTTCTTTTGAAATTGCTTCAGAAATGACTGATTTCAGACACTGCGCTTGCAGACAGATCATTCACACCAGGGTTTCAAATCCCTGGTTGATAGGAAGAGGAGGAGGCTATTCAGCTTCACGAGCCTGTTACACAGGAACAGGAGGAGGCCATTCAGTCCCTTGAGCCTGTTACACGGGAACAGGAGGAGGCCATTCAGCCCCTCGAGCCTGTTACACAGGAACAGGAGGAGGCCATTCAGTCCCTGGAGCCTGTTACACGGGAACAGGAGGAGGCCATTCAGCCCCTCGAGCCTGTTACACAGGAACAGGAGGAGGCCATTCAGTCCCTTGAGCCTGTTACACGGGAACAGGAGGAGGCCATTCACCCCTTGAGTCTGTTACACAGGAACAGGAGGAGGCCATTCAGCCCCTCAAGCCTGTTACAGCGGAACAGGAGGAATTCATTCAGCCCCTCAAGCCTGTTACACAGGAACAGGAGGAGACCCATTCAGCCCCTCGAGCCTGTTACAGAGGAACAGGAGGAGGATCATTCAGTCCCTTGAGTCTGTTACACAGGAACAGGAGGAGGCCATTCAGCCCCTCGAGCCTGTTACACAGGAACAGGAGGAGGCCATTCAGCCCCTCGAGCCTGTTACAGAGGAACAGGAGGAGGCCATTCAGCCCCTCGAACCTGTTACAGAGGAACAGGAGAAGACCATTCAGTCCCTCGAGTCTGTTACACAGGAACAGGAGGAGGACCATTCAGCCCCTCGAGCCTGTTACACAGGAACAGGAGGAGGACCATTCAGTCCCTCGAACCTGTTACAGAGGAATAGGAGGAGACCATTCAGCCCCTCGAACCTGTTACAGAGGAACAGGAGGAGACCATTCAGCCCCTCGAGCCTGTCACAGAGGAACAGGAGGAATTCATTCAGCCCCTCAAGCCTGTTACACAGGAACAGGAGGAGACCCATTCAGCCCCTCGAGCCTGTTACAGAGGAACAGGAGGAGGATCATTCAGTCCCTTGAGTCTGTTACACAGGAACAGGAGGAGGCCATTCAGCCCCTCGAGCCTGTTACAGAGGAACAAGAGGAGGACCATTCAGTCCCTCGAGTCTGTTACACAGGAACGGGAGGAGGACCATTCAGCCCCTCGAGTCTGTTACACAGGAACAGGAGGAGGGCCATTCAGTCCCTCGAGCCTATTACACAGGAACAGGAGGAGGCCATTCAGCCCCTCGAGCCTGTTACAGAGGAACAGGAGGAGGCCATTCAGCCCCTCGAACCTGTTACAGAGGAACAGGAGAAGACCATTCAGTCCCTCGAGTCTGTTACACAGGAACAGGAGGAGGACCATTCAGCCCCTCGAGCCTGTTACACAGGAACAGGAGGAGGACCATTCAGTCCCTCGAACCTGTTACAGAGGAATAGGAGGAGACCATTCAGCCCCTCGAACCTGTTACAGAGGAACAGGAGGAGACCATTCAGCCCCTCGAGCCTGTCACAGAGGAACAGGAGGAGGACCATTCAGTCCCTTGAGCCTATTACAGATATGGCCCTTACGGCTAAAGGGATCAAGGGGTATGGAGAGAAAGCAGGAATGGGGTACTGAGGTTGCATGATCAGCCATGATCATATTGAATGGTGGTGCAGGCTCGAAGGGCTGAATGGCCTGCTCCTGCACCTACTTTCTATGTTTCTATATTTCAACTGGATCACGGCGGATCTGCACCCCAACTCCACCCACCAGCCTTTGCTCGATATCCCTTGATACTCTCATCCAACAAAAATCTTTTGATCTCAGTCTTGAAAGCTCCAATTGGCCCTGAGCATCCACACATTTTTTGGGGAGAGAGAGTTCCAGATTTCCACTAAGCTTTGTGTGAAAAAGTGCTTTGTGATTTCTCTGTAATTTTAGGTGATGCAGGGGGAGTGAACCAGGTCCCCTCACCTCTGGGACTTGGAACCGAATCCAACACATGCAGCATCTCTTTACATGTAAAATAAATTGTACATTGGGGCGGGCCATTACAGAATGGGACGGTCTCCACTTGAGCAACAGATGAGACACCTCACAAATCCCAGAGTCATGGGCACTGGCAGCAGAGAGGGAGCCCAAGTTCTTGTAATCACCAAGTCTGGCTTAACAAGATATGGTTAACCTTGCAAATAATGGGCAGGTTTCAGATGATGCCAGTAGCTGGGGGAGTCCCACAGACTAGGGGAGGGGAGTGAGCAGATTCACCAACACTATGAATCTCTGTCATGGTACATCAGTCATTGAAAGTTGGCATGCAGGTACAGCAGGCGGTGAAGAAGGCAAATGGCATGTTGGCCTTCATAGCGAGAGGATTTGAGTATAGGAGCAGGGAGGTGTTACTGCAGTTGTACAGGGCCTTGGTGAGGCCACACCTTGAATATTGTGTGCAGTTTTGGTCTCCTAATCTGAGGAAGGACGTTCTTGCTATTGAGGGAGTGCAGCGAAGGTTCTCCAGACTGATTCCAGGGATGGCAGGACTGACATATGAGGAGAGTTTGGATCAACTGGACCTGTATTCACTGGAATTTAGAAGAATGAGAGGGGATCTCATATAAACATATAAAATTCTGATGGGATTGGACAGGTTAGATGCAGGAAGAATGTTCCCGATATTGGGGAAGTCCAGAACCAGGGGTCACAGTCTAAGGATAAGAGGTAAGCCATTTAGGACCAAGATGAGGAGAAACTTCTTCACTCAGAGAGTTGTTAACCTGTGGAATTCTCTGCCGCAGAAAGATGTTGATGCCAGTTCGTTAGTATATTCAAAAGGGAGTTAGATGTGGCCCTTACGGCTGGAGAGATCAAAGGGTATGGAGAGAAAGCAGGAATGGGGTACTGAGGTTGCATGATCAGCCATGATCATATTGAATGGTGGTGCAGGTCGAAGGGCCGAATGGCCTACTCCTGCACCTATTTTCTATATTTCTATGTTTACACACGAGCCTTCTCCCACCCTCCTTCATTTCCTCCTATCAGCAAATCCTTCTATTCCCTTCTCCCTCACGCTTCCCCTTAAATACATCGATACTATTCACTTCAACCACTCCCTGTGGCAGCGAGTTCCACATTCTCACCACTCTCTGGGTGAAGAAGTTTCTTCTGAATTCCCCATTGGACCTGAATTCTCTATGGGATTTATTTTCTTATATTTATGTCCCTAGTTTTGGTCTCCTCCACAAGTGGAAATATCTTCTCTAGGTCACCCGATCGAACCCTTTCATTATATTAAAGACATCTATCGGGTCACCCCTCAGTCTTCTCTTATCCAGAGAAAAGAGACCCAACCTGTTCATCCTTTCCTGATAGTTATTACCCTCTCAGTTCTGGTATCAGTCCTGTAAATCTTTTTTGCATCTTCTCCAGCGCCTCTATATTCTTTTTATAACCTGGAGACCAGGGGCCCAAAATTGACCTCCACGCAAAGCGGCGCAGGCCTACCCGGGGACTTCATGGGAGCGGATTGGGGGCGGTGTGGGCATCACTAGTGGGGCGAAAGTGGGGGAGAGTGAGAATCACTAGTGGGGCAAAAGTGGGGGAGAGTGGCCATCACTAGTGCGGCGAAAGTGGGGGAGAGTGGGCATCACTAGTGGGGCAAAAGTGGGGGAGAGTGGGCATCACTAGTGGGGCGAAAGTGGGGGAGAGTGGGCATCACTAGTGGGGCAAAAGTGGGGGAGAGTGGGCATCACTCGTGGGGTGGAAGTGGGGGAGAGTGGGCATCACTAGTGGGGCGAAAGTGGGGGAGAGTGGGCATCACTAGTGGGGTGGAAGTGGGGGAGAGTGGGCATCACTAGTGGGGCGAAAGTGGGGGAGAGTGGGCATCACTAGTGGGGCGAAAGTGGGGGAGAGTGGGCATCACTAGTGGGGCAAAAGTGGGGGAGAGTGGGCATCACTAGCAGGGCAAAAGTGGGGGAGAGTGGGCATCACTAGTGGGGCAAAAGTGGGGGAGAGTGGGCATCACTAGCAGGGCAAAAGTGGGGGAGAGTGGGCATCACTAGTGGGGCAAAAGTGGGGGAGAGTGGGCATCACTAGCGGGGCAAAAGTGGGGGAGAGTGGGCATCACTAGCGGGGAGGAAGTGGGGGAGAGTGGCCATCACTAGCAGGGTGGAAGTGGGGGCAGGGCTGTCAGTCATCAGCACCGTGCCAATTACATCATTGCGCTGGTGCGTCAACATGTCTCGCCCCTTCAGTTAAAGGGGCGGGCCGCTGCGAGCTCCGCATCTTTTTCAGTTTGGTCCACTGGGGCACCACGGAGGGTTTTGGCCGGGCCAGCGGACTGCCACCAATGAGGGGGTGCAGGGAGTGCCGGGCAGCCTGTTGACGTCCCAGCCAAACCCAGGGGGCAATAATTGTCGGGCCGACCTGGCAGTCGGCCGATTAAAAAAACAATAAAATGGCATCGCCGGTAGCGCCACCTCCCCTTTAAGGGCAGCCGCGCCCCCCACCAACACGGAGCTCACCGACACAAAAAGCTGTCGGGGGCACCGAGCGGAGGCCGGGAGACTTTGGCCGGTGAATTTCCCTCCCGGGACAGCTCCGTTGCGGTGCTTGCTCTGATGACGTCTTTAAGACCTGTCTGCAGGAGCGGGGAGGATCGTCACATCGCAGCAAAAGGCCCCGACGGGAAATTAGCGAGCGTCGGCCAGGCTGCCACAAGCCGACGGTCATTCAGCACCGCCCCATGGTCCCTGCTTTCAGGCGGCCAGAGACCTTATTGGGAGGCTGAACTCCGGCCCCCAGAACTGTTCCCCGTGCTCCAAGTGTGGTCCAACCAAGGTTCGATGCAGGTTTCCTACATTACAACAGTTAATACGCTTAAAAAGGACTTCATTGGCTGTAAAGTGCTTTGGGACGTTCCGATGTTGTGAAAGGCGCTCTATAAATGCAAGGGGTCGAAATTGGTTCTGGCTGTTTTCGAGGCGGTGTCACTGCCCGAGCGCTGATTTTAACTCTGGGCATTAGGTGGCAGCCTCAAAGTCCTAAATTCCGTTTTTACGGCCAAAGGTGAGGGAGCAGCGCTAACAAGTGGCATTGCATACTCATCCTCGGGCGAGAGCTCAGGGAGCCGATGGAATTTCCCCACCGGAGGCTGCCGCTACGCTGGAAAAAAAACACAGGAAGAACAAAAAAATAACTAAAACTTCTCCGATCCACACACACACACACACACACACACACACACACACACTTCCCCACTCTGCAACCTAATGAACACACGCAGAAATAAATACAGAGAAAAACTTCCCTTCCTTTCTGGGCGATTGCGCCCGCAATCCACTCTGTTATGACCACTTTCTCCTGGCTGTTTGTGCAGAAAAGTACAGAGCAAATGTGACGTCAGAGAGGCGTCAGAGAGGCGGTGTGAGCTGGGTGACCTCACCGCACGGGTGGCATTAGCCGACTCAGCGTTCCTCTTGGCACCTCTGCCAAAGGACCGACTCAAACTAAGGCGAGGCGTGAACGGCTCGTTTGCCGACCGTTAGTCGCCTAGCACCAGTGCGAACAGGCAGTGTTAGCGTTATAAAGCGAATTCCCACTCTCGAGCCTTTCTTTTTCTGTTTAACATAACTTCTCTGCTTTTCAGTTCCATCCCCCCAGGAATGAGCCCAGGGCTTTGTTTGAAGTTTTGGGGATAGATTTTGGCCGAGAATTTCCTCGTCGCTGCTCCCGCTCCACCACCATAACGTCACCGGAAACCGTGTGCTAACCTCACACTTCCGCGGAAGTTACGGTGCCGATCGGGAGCCGCTCCCAGGAGATTCCCGGCCTTTATTAACTATCGCTTACACGGCTCTGGGGATCCCACACACTGTGGTACTGGGCTAGGGGGACCCCACACACTGTGGTACTGGGCTATAGGGTCCCACACACTGTGGTACTGGGCTACGGAGACCCACACACCGTGGTACTGGGCTATGGGGCCCCACACACTGAGGTACTGGGCTATGGGGCCCCACACACTGTGGTACTGGGCTATGGGGTCCCACACACTGTGGTACTGGGCTATAGGGTCCCACACACTGTGGTACTGGGCTATGGGGACCCCCACACTGTGGTACTGGGCTATGGGGCCCCACACACTGTGGTACTGGGCTATAGGGACCCCCACACTGTGGTACTGGGCTATAGGGTCCCACACACTGTGGTACTGGGCTACGGAGACCCACACACCGTGGTACTGGGCTATGGGGCCCCACACACTGAGGTACTGGGCTATGGGGCCCCACACACTGTGGTACTGGGCTATAGGGACCCACACACTGTGGTACGGGACTATGGGACCCCACACACTGAGGTACTGGGCTATGGGGCCCCACACACTGTGGTACTGGGTTATAGGGACCCCTACACTGAGGTACTGGGTTATAGGGCCCCACACACTGTGGTACTGGGTTATAGGGACCCATACACTGAGGTACTGGGTTATAGGGCCCCACACACTGTGGTACTGGGCTATGGGGCCCCACACACTGTGGTACTGGGCTATGGGGACTCACACACTGTGGTACTGGGCTATGGGGCCCCACACACTGTGGTACTGGGCTATGGGGCCCCGCACACTGTGGTACTGGGCTATGGGGCCCCACACAATGTGGTACTGGGCTACGGAGACCCACACACTGAAGTACTGCGCTATGGGGACCCACACACTGTGGTACTGGGCTATGGGGCCCCACACACTGTGGTACTGGGCTATGGGGACCCACACACTGTGGTACTGGGCTATGGGGCCCCACACACTGTGGTACTGGGCTACGGGGCCCCACACACTGTGGTACTGGGCTATGGGGCCCCGCACACTGTGGTACTGGGCTATGGGGCCCCACACAATGTGGTACTGGGCTACGGAGACCCACACACTGAAGTACTGCGCTATGGGGACCCACACACTGTGGTACTGGGCTATGGGGACCCACACACTGTGATACTGGGCTATGGGGACCCCCACACTGTGGTACTGGGCTATGGGGACCCACACACTGTGGTACTGGGCTATAGGGGCCCACACACTGTGGTACTGGGCTATGGGGCCCCACACACTGTGGTACTGGGCTATGGGGCCCCACACACTGTGGTACTGGGCTATGGGGACCCACACACTGTGGTACTGGGCTATGGGGACCCACACACTGTGGTACTGGGCTATGGGGCCCCACACACTGTGGTACTGGGCTATGGGGACCCACACACTGTGGTACTGGGCTATGGGGCCCCACACACTATGGTACTGGGCTACGGAGACCCACACACTGAAGTACTGGGCTATGGGGACCCACACACTGTGGTACTGGGCAATGGGGACCCACACACTGTGGTACTGGGCTATAGGACCCCACACACTGTGGTACTGGGCTATGGGGCCCCACACACTGTGGTACTGAGCTATGGGGACTCACACACTGTGGTACTGGGCTATGGGGACCCCACACACTGTGGTACTGGGCTATGGGGCCCCACACACTGTGGTACTGGGCTATGGGGACCCACATACTGTGGTACTGGGCTATGGGGCCCCACACACTGTGGTACTGGGCTACGGAGACCCACACACTGAAGTACTGGGCTATGGGGACCCACACACTGTGGTACTGGGCAATGGGGACTCACACACTGTGGTACTGGGCTATGGGGACCCCACACACTGTGGTACTGGGCTATGGGGCCCCACACACTGTGGTACTGGGCTATGGGGACCCCTACACTGTGGTACTGGGCTATGGGGACCCCACACACTGTGGTACTGGGCTATAGGGCCCCACACACTGTGGTACTGGGCTATGGGGCCCCACACACTGTGGTACTGAGCTATGGGGACTCACACACTGTGGTACTGGGCTATGGGGACCCCACACACTGTGGTACTGGGCTATGGGGCCCCACACACTGTGGTACTGGGCTACGGGGCCCCACACACTGTGGTACTGGGCTATGGGGACCCACACACTGTGATACTGGGCTATGGGGACCCCCACACTGTGGTACTGGGCTATGGGGACCCACACACTGTGGTACTGGGCTATGGGGACCCACACACTGTGGTACTGGGCTATGGGGCCCCACACACTGTGGTACTGGGCTACGGAGACCCACACACTGAAGTACTCGGCTATGGGGACCCACACACTGTGGTACTGGGCAATGGGGACCCCCACACTGTGGTACTGGGCTATAGGGCCCCACACACTGTGGTACTGGGCTATGGGGCCCCACACACTGTGGTACTGAGCTATGGGGACTCACACACTGTGGTACTGGGCTATGGGGACCCACACACTGTGGTACTGGGCTATGGGGCCCCACACACTGTGGTACTGGGCTACGGAGACCCACACACTGAAGTACTGGGCTATGGGGACCCACACACTGTGGTACTGGGCAATGGGGACCCCCACACTGTGGTACTGGGCTATAGGGCCCCACACACTGTGGTACTGGGCTATGGGGCCCCACACACTGTGGTACTGAGCTATGGGGACTCACACACTGTGGTACTGGGCTATGGGGACCCCACACACTGTGGTACTGGGCTATGGAGCCCCACACACTGTGGTACTGGGCTATGGGGACCCACACACTGTGGTACTGGGCGAAAGGGACCCACACACTGTGGTACTGGGCTATGGGGCCCCACACACTGTGGTACTGGGCTATAGGGACCCACACACTGTGGTACTGGGCTATGGGGCCCCACACACTGTGGTACTGGGCTATGGGGACCCACACACTGTGGTACTGGGCTATAGGGACCCACACACTGTGGTACTGGGCTATGGGGACCCACACTGTGGTACTGGGCTATAGGGCCCCACACACTGTGGTACTGGGCTATGGGGACCCACACACTGTGGTACTGGGCTATGGGGCCCCACACACTGTGGTACTGGGCCATGGGGCCCCACACACTGAGGTACTGGGCTATGGGGCCCCACACACTGTGGTACTGGGTTATAGGGACCCACATACTGAGGTACTGGGTTATAGGGCCCCACACACTGTGGTACTGGGCTATAGGGCCCCACACACTGTGGTACTGGGCTATGGGACCGGGGATTTGATTCTCGCCCTGCGTTGAGCCAACTGACCTCAGCCGGGGCAGAAGTGGTGGATCAGGGAAGAAAATCGGCAACAAAACAGATGGAAAAAGCTGCCTGTCAGCCGCGGGCAGCAGGTCTGGAGAAGGATTCGATGATGTGCCAAGCACAACAAGTTGTTTGTTAATCAGGTGGGGTTTGGACAGGGAGCTGATGCAGGATTCTCGCAGGCAGCTGCACGAGGCTAACAGTATCTGCACCATTACAGGACGGTCTGGGGCAGCCAAACATCCATCTGGTGTCCCTCGGCAACACTCAACCAGCACTAGAACTGCGGAATTCAACCGCCTCTCACCCACATCCACTGCCCGCATTTCTGTAGCGCCTTTCACAGCCTCAGGGTGTCCCACTGTGCGTTACATAGTGTAGTCACTGACACCTGGGAGTCCCTGGTCAAAGACTGCCCTAAGTGGAGGAAGTGCATCCGGGAGGGCGCTGAGCACCTCGAGTCTCGTCGCCGAGAGCATGCAGAAACCAAGCGCAGGCAGCGGAAGGAGCGTGCGGCAAACCAGTCCCACCCTCCCCTTCCCTCAACCACTGTCTGTCCCACCTGTGACAGAGACTGTGGCTCTCGTATTCGACTGTTCAGTCACCTCAGGACTCATGTTAAGAGTGGAAGAAAGTATTCCTCGATTCCAAGGGACTGCCTATGATGATGATGATGATGATGTAGGAAACGCGGCAGCCAAATTTGCGCACAGCAAGCTCCCACAAGTAGCAATGTGATAATGACCAGATAATCTGTTTTAGTGATGTTGGTGGAGTGATAAATATTCGCCAGGACAGAACTCTCTTAATATAATATAAAAACAGAAACTGCTGGACTTCTCATTGGGTCAAGTAGTATCTGTGGAGAGAACCAGAGTTCGTTTGTCACCACAGTCGCTGCCTGACCTGCTGAGATTTCCAGCATTTTCTGTTTTTATTTCAGATTCCGGCATCCGCAGTATTTTGCTTTTGTACCAGAATTACCCTGCTCTTCTTCCCATAGTGCAGTGGGATCTTTTACATCCACCTGAGAGAGTAGACGGGGCCTCGGTTTAACGTCTGATCCAAAAGACGACACCTCTGACAGTGCAGCGCTCCCTCAGTACTGCCCCTCCGACAGTGCGGCGCTCCCTCAGTACTGCCCCTCTGACAGTGCAGCGCTCCCTCAGTACTGCCCCTCCGACAGTGTGGCACTCCCTCAGTACTGCCCCTCCGACAGTGTGGCACTCCCTCAGTACTGCCCCTCCGACAGTGCAGCGCTCTCTCAGTACTGCCCCTCCGACAGTGTGGCACTCCCTAAGTACTGCCCCTCCGACAGTGTGGCACTCCTTCAGTACCGCCCCTCCGACAGTGCGGTGCTCCCTCAGTACTGCTCCTCCGACAGTGCAGTACTCCCTCAGTACCGCCCCTCCGACAGTGCGGTGCTCCCTCAGTACTGCTCCTCCGACAGTGCAGTACTCCCTCAGTACCGCCCCTCCGACAGTGCGGTGCTCCCTCAGTACTGCTCCTCCGACAGTGCAGCACTCCCTCAGTACCGCCCCTCCGACAGTGCGGTGCTCCCTCAGTACTGCTCCTCCGACAGTGCAGCACTCCCTCAGCATTGCACTGGAGTGTCAGCCTAGATTTATGTGCGGCAATTAATTTAATGTTCAGTTTGGCGAGATTTGCGATTGTGCAAAGAAGGAATGCTCTGTTTTTTAAGGGGAGGACAATCTACCTAGTATTTTAAATATAAGCTAAAAGATCATTATCAGGCTCGGTGGATGTTTTATTTCGAAACAAATTTAAAGATAGTATTTTTAAAGTACTATAGATTAATATATGTTACAGGAGACAAATTAAACTTCAGGTTTTGATGTTACTATGTGTTGGAGGAACGGCTGTGCAGAGGGGCGGAATTGATTTGTGTGATACAATGGAATGATCACGATGTTGTAAATGTTTTTAATGTTCAATTGAAATATATATTTAAAGTGGGCAGCACTCTCGCCTCTGAGGCAGAAGGTCGTGGGTTCAAGTCCCACTCTAGAGACTTGAGCATATAAATCTAGGCTGACACTCCAGTGCAATGCTGAGGGAGCGCCGCACTTTCGGAGGGGCAGTACTGAGGGAGCGCCGCACTGTCGGAGGGGCAATGCTGAGGGAGCGCCGCACTTTCGGAGGGGCAGTACTGAGGGAGCGCCGCACTGTCGGAGGGGCAGTACTGAGGGAGCGCCGCACTGTTGGAGGGGCAGTACTGAGGGAGCGCCGCACTGTCGGAGGGGCAGTACTGAGGGAGCGCCGCACTGTCGGAGGGACAGTACTGAGGGAGTGCCGCACTGTCGGAGGGGCAGTGCTGAGGGAGCGCCGCACTGTCGGAGGGGCAGTAGTGAGGGAGTGCCACACTGTCGGAGGGGCAGTACAGAGGGAGCGCCGCACTGTCGGAGGGGCAGTACTGAGGGAGAGCCGCACTGTCGGAGGGGCAGTGCTGAGGGAGCACCGCACTGTCGGAGGGGCAGTACTGAGGGAACGCTGCACTGTCGGAGGGGCAGTACTGAGGGAGTGCTTTACTGTCGGAGGGGCAGCACTGGGGGAGCGCTGCACTGTCAGAGGGGCAGTACTGAGGGAGTGCCGCACTGTTGGAGGGGCAGTACTGAGAGAGCACTCCACTGTCGGAGGGTCAGTACTGAGGGAGCGCCGCACTGTCGGAGGACAGTACTGAGGGAGTGCCGCACTGTTGGAGGGGCATTACTGAGGGACTGCCGCACTGTCGGAGGGGCAGTACTAAGGGAGTGCCATGCTGTCGGAGGGGCAGTACTAAGGGAGTGCCGCACTGTCGGAGGGGCAGTACTAAGGGAGTGCCGTGCTGTCGGAGGGGCAGTACTGAGTGAATGCCGCACTGTCGGAGGGTGAGTACTGAGGGAGCGCCGCACTGTTGGAGGGGCGGTACTGAGGGAGCGCCGCACTGTTGGAGGGGCAGTACTGAGGGAGCGCCGCACTGTCGGAGGGGCAGTACTGAGGGAGCGCCGCACTGTTGGAGGGGCAGTACTGAGGGAGCGCCGCACTGTTGGAGGGGCGGTACTGAGGGAGCGCCTCATTGTCGGAGGGGCCGTCTTTCGGATGAGACATCAAACCAAGTTAAACCATTGTTTCAGATGGATGTTAAAGATTCTACGGCAGTATTTTGAAAAAGAGCAGGGGAGTTCTCCGCAGTGTCCTGGCCAATATTTATCCCTCAACCAACATCACTAAAACAGATTATCTGGTTATTATCACATCGCTGTTTGTGGGATCTTGCTGTTCACACATTGTCTGCCGTGTTTCCTAAATTACAAAAGTGACGACATTGCAAAAGTACTTTGTTGGCTGTGAAGCATTTTGTGATGGCCAGGGGTTGTGGAATGGTCTCTATCAATGCCAGTCCATTGTTTCTTTGTGTGCAGAGTGAGAGAGAGAGAGAGAGTGAGAAACGCTCAGCATTTAACTTCCCTCCTGGGATGGATTGCCATCACTGAAATCATCTATGATATGTCCTTACTATACAGTATAAATGCACACGAGGCCCATACTTGAGAGAAGGTCACTCTGTGACCAGTTACCTTTATTACCAAGGCCTCAAGTACAGAAGGTGGGTGGAGCTTCCCCTTTTATACCTGAAGGTCCAGGTTAGGAGTGTCTCCCACAAGTGCACCCCCTTGTGGTCAATGTTCTCAAGGTGTACAACTTAGGTCAGCTTATACATGGGTTACAATGACAGTTGAATACATGACAATCACCATCATAGGCAGTCCCTCGAATCGAGGATGACTTGCTTCCACGTCAAAAAGTTCACAGGTGTTTCAATGAAGGACCTAATATTCCAGATCCCGAACTACATCCTGAAGGGTGGAAGATGCCCTGTGCGTGGATTTTTTTAACGTGGGGTGACCGTTGCACACCAGCCACCACACGGGCTTGACAGAGCGAGGTCTTGGTCCAGTGGCAAGGGTTAACCAGGACGACTGGAGACCTGCTCTGCTGCACGGACCCAGTGCGCGCACACATCGCAGTGTGGGCTGGGCCCGTGCTGCCCCTGGGCCCCTGGCCCCGAACTCGCGCCTCTCCTGGGCCCCGCTCACGTCCCTCTACAGTCTCTCGCCGCTCCTTCGCCCCGATCTCGCCGCTCCTGATGTACCTGCCCACGCTCCAATCACCGGCCTTGGACCTTGGTGACGTCCCCTTTTCACTGCCGTTGCTCTCCTGCTCCAGCTCGTGCTGCTCCCTGGCGTGGTGCACCATTCCACGCTGCTCCTTCCGCTCCCCGGCCTGCCCCGATGGTGCTCGCAGGCCAGAGGGCCGCGCAGACTGAAATGGTCCTGACCTGAAAGGACAGGACAAGGACACAGCCCCCGCTCAGAGGCAGGTGGGATTTGAGTGACAAGGCAGCGTTTGACTTTGGGGTTGTGTGTTCCTAGTTTCTGAAACGTTAAGCAACAGCAGGGTGCTGCAGTCACAGCTGGCGGCTCGGTTCGGAGGTCGCAGGGTCACGGGGTTAACAGTCTGTCAGGAGTGAGATGCAGCGAATAGAGAGTGGACGCAGCTAGACCAACACAACCAAGTCCTGGACACAGAGTGACACACAACGTACAGCACAGGGACAGCCCACTGGGGCCCTCCGCTCCGTGCCGGGGTTTATGTTCCACACCAGCCCCCTCCCACCCCTCTCCATCTCACCCCATCAACATATCCCTCTATTCCTTTCTCCCTCATGTGCTTATCCAGCTTGCTCTTAAATATATCGATACTATTCGCTTCAACCACTCCCTGTGATAGCGAGTTCCACATTCTCACCGCTCTCCGAGTTTCTCCTGAATTCCCCATTGGATTTATTAGTGACTGTCTTATATTGATAGCCTCTAGTTCTGGTCTCCCCCACAGGGGGAAACATCTTCTCTACGTCTACCCTATCGAAGCACTTTATAATTTTAAAGACCTCGATCAGGTCTCCCCTCAACCTTCCCTTTTCTAGAGAAAACAGCCCCACCCTGTTCAGTCCTTGCTGATAATTACACCCGCACAGTTCTAATAACGTCCTTGTGAATCATCTCTCCAGTGCCTCGATATCCTTTTTATAATATGGTGACCAGAACCGTACGCAGTGTGGTCTAACCGGGTTCAATACAGGTTTAACATAACTTCTCTGCTTTTCAGTTCCATCCCCCCAGGAATGAGCCCAGGGCTTAGTTCGAAGTTTTTTGGATAAATTTTGGCCGAGAATTTCCTCGTCGCTGCTCCCGCTCCACCACCATAACGTCACCGGAAACCGTGTGCTAACCTCACACTTCCGCGGAAGTTACGGTGCCGATCGGGAGCCGCTCCCAGGAGATTCCCGGCCTTTATTAACTATCGCTTACCCGGCTCTGGGGACCCCCACACTGTGGTACTGGGCTAGGGGGACCCCACACACTGTGGTACTGGGTTATGGGGACCCCACACATTGTGGTACTGGGCTATGGGGACTCACACACTGTGGTACTGGGCTATGGGGACACACACTGCGGTACTGGGCTATGGAGACCGACACACTGTGGTACTGGGTTATGGGGACCCCACACATTGTGGTACTGGGCTATGGGGACTCACACACTGTGGTACTGGGCTATAGGGTCCCCCACACCATGGTACTGGGTTATGGGGACCCCACACACTGTGGCACTGGGCTATGGGGATCCACACACTGTTGTACTGGGCTATGGGGCCCCACACACTGTTGTACTGGGCTATGGGGACCCACACACTGTTGTACTGGGCTATGGGGACCCCACACATTGTGGTACTGGGCTATGGGGACTCACACACTGTGGTACTGGGCTATAGGGTCCCCCACACCATGGTACTGGGTTATGGGGACCCCACACACTGTGGTACTGGGCTATGGGGACCCACACACTATGGTACTGGGCTACGGAGACCCACACACTGAAGTACTGGGCTATGGGGACCCACACACTGTGGCACTGGGCTATGGGGATCCACACACTGTTGTACTGGGCTATGGGGCCCCACACACTGTTGTACTGGGCTATGGGGACCCACACACTGTTGTACTGGGCTATGGGGCCCCACACACTGTGGTACTGGGCTATGCCCCATACACTGTGGTACTGGGTTATGGGGACCCACACCCTGTTTTACTGGGCTATGGGGGCCCCACACACTGTGGTACTGGGCTATTGGGACTCACACACTGTGGTACTGGGCTATGGGGACCCACACACTGTGGTACTGGGCTATGGGGACCCACACACTGAGGTACTGGGCTATGGGGCCCTCCACACACTGTGGTACTGGGCTATGGGGACCCACACACCGTGGTACTAGGCTATGGGCCCCACACACTGCGGTACTGGGCTATGGGGCCCCACACACTGTGGTACTGGGCTATGGGGCCCCACACACTGTGGTACGGGCTATGGGGCCCCACACACTGTGGTACTGGGCTATGGGGACTCACACACTGTGGTACTGGGCTATGGGGACCCACACACTGTGGTACTGGGCTATGGGGACCCCCACACTGTGGTACTGGGCTATGGGGACCCACACACTGTGGTACTGGGCTATGGGCCCCCCACACTGTAGTACTGGGCTATGGGGACCCACACACTGTGGTACTGGGCTATGGGCCCCACACACTGTGGTACTGGGCTATGCAGACTGGAGCCCTGGGGATGTGGAGATATTGACGGAGAAGAAATGAGAATAAAGGGCCTGTTTGGGGCCAAAACTTTTGAAATCTCTAAAAACTAGTGCTAATGATTTTCTGTTCCCGAAAAATTCAGCTTTAGCGCTCCAAGAGTTGAATCAAGCACTAACCACTTCTCTTGGGGCGCTAGAGTCGGAGAGCAGAGCGGTAGTGACAGACGCTGAATAATTTGCAACGCCTTGGTAATGGCATCGCTTAAAGGGAAGGGCCAATGATAGTTCACTTGTCGGCAGATTTGTGTTGCAAGGCGACCTGCGCGACTGCCATTACAGCCCCAAACACTCTCACACAGCGGGGGGGGGGGGGGCTTGGACATAGAAACATAGAAACTTACAGCGCAGAAGGAGGTCATTCCGGCCCATCGTGTCCGCGCCGGCCGACAAAGAGCCCCACGGCCCTCGGTCAGCAGCCCTGAAGGTTACATATAAACCAATGAACAATGACGGAAAGGTAAAGAGCACCCAGCCCAACCAGTCCGCCTCACACAACTGCAACACCCCTTATACTGAAACATTCTACACTCTACCCCAACTGGAGCCATGTGATCTCCTGGGAGAGGGATAAAAAACATAAAAAGCTCAGGCCAATTGGGGAAAAACATCTGGGAAAATTCCTCTCCCACCCATCCAGGTGACAGAAACATAGAAACATAGAAATTAGGTGCAGGAGAAGGCCATTCGGCCCTTCGAGCCTGCACCACCATTCAATAAGATCATGGCTGATCATTCACCTCAGTACCCCTTTCCTGCTTTCTCTCCATACCCCTTGATCCCTTTAGCCGTAAGGGCCACACCTAACTCCCTTTTGAATATATCTAACGAACCGGTCTTAACAACTAGTCCAGGAGATCACCCTGGCCGTATTAGATACCCTGCAGCACTTACCATTGTATCTGCGCCAGCCAACAAGAGGTTATCCAGTCTAATCCCACTTACCAGCTCTAGGTCCGTAACCCTGCAGGTTACAGCACTTCAATACCCATCCAAGCGCCATTTAAATGTGGTGAGGGTTTCTGCATCCATCACCCTTCCAGGCAGTGAGTTCCAGACCCCTACAACCCTCTGTGTGAAGAAGCCTCCCCTCAAATCCCCTCTAAACCTTCCACCAACCAGCTTAAACCTATGCCTCCTCGTATTTGACCCCTCCACCAATGGAAATCCTCATCATAGGCAGTCCCTCGAAGCGAGGATGACTTGCTTCCACGCCAAAAAGGGGTGCGCTCACAGGTGTTTCAATGAAGGACCTAATATTCCGGATCCCGAACTACATCCTGAAGGGTGGAAGATGCCTGTGCGTGGATTTTTTTAACGTGGGGTGACCGTTGCACACCAGTCACCACACGGGCTTGACAGAGCGAGGTCTTGGTCCTGTGGCAAGGGTTAACCAAGACAACTGGAGACCTGCTCTGCTGCACGGACCTACTGAGCACATATCGCAGTGTGGGCTGGGCCCGTGCTGCCCGTGGGCCCTCGCCTCTTCTGGGCCCCGAACTCACGCCTCTCCTGGGCCCCGATCACGTCCCTCTACAATCTCTCGCTGCTCCTGCGCCCCGATCTCATCGCTCCTGCTGTACCTGCCCACACGCCAATCGCCGACCTGGGTTATGGTGACATCCAATTCAGTCGCCCTTACTATCCATTATATCCAGGCCCCTCAAAATTTTATACACCTCAATGAGGTCTCCCCTCAGCCTCCTCTGTTCCAATGAGAACAAACCCAGCCTATCCAATCTGTCCTCATCGATAAGATTCTCCATTCCAGGCAGCATCCTAGTAAATCTCCTCTGCACCCTCTCCAGTGCAATCACGTCCTTCCTATAATACGGCGACCAGAACTGCACACAGTACTCCAGCTGTGGCCTAGCCAAAGTATTATACAATTTAAGCATAACCTCCCTGCTCTTGTATTCTATGCCTCGGCCAATAAAGGCAAGCATTCCGTATTCCTTCTTAACCACCTTATCCACCTGGCCTGCTACTTTCAGGGATCTGTGGACAAGCACTCCAAGGTCCCTTTGTTCATCTACACTGTTAAGTGGCCTACCATTTAATGTGTATACCCTTTCCTTATTAGCCCTCCCCAAGTGCATCACCTCACACTTCTCTGAATTAAATTCCATTTGCCACTGCTCTGCCCACCTGACCAGTAGATTGATATCCTCCTGCAGTCGATGACTTTCCTCTTCACATCTCGCAGCAATGAAACCTCAAAAAGCTTCACCAGGCACCAGACTGGTGCAAATAATAAAGGTTGGCGTACCTGAAAACCATTCCCTTTAATTAGCGCTCCCCAAGCGGCCAACCGAGTTGACAATGCCTCCTCTTCCTGCTGTTGTTCACGCCCGGCGATACCGCAGGGGGCGGGAGGCAATTTCACGTCCGGGGCATCGCGCACTTTATGATGTCACGATCTGAGAGGCGCGAGAGGCCCAGGCGGTAAGAGTTAGCGCCAGCTCTGAACCGGCACTGTAGTTCACGTTGCATTCGTCGCGCACGGTCGTTAACCCCTTATCACCCCGTTAGCGCTCCTCCAGGCCCCAACGAGAGGCGCCAAGCTGCCCGATTTCTCCCCCCAAATATAACTGACTGAGCCTCGTGTATCTGAGCAATTGAGAATTACTTATTATAAAGACAACCGACTGGAGCCGGTTATTGCAGCAGGTCAATCTCTAACGTCCTCTCCAGATAAACTCATACCTTCAGCAACCGTAGGATTGTAATGGACCCAAACCCCTTCCCATTCCATCCCATTGTATACAATCCCAATGGACCCAAACTCCTTCCCATTCACTCCCATTGTACACAATCCCAATGGACCCAAACCCCTTCCCATTCATTCCCATTGAACACAATCTCAATCGACCAAATTCCTTCCCATTCACTCCCATTGTACACAATCCCAATGGATCAATCCGCACTCTGCTTTCTCTTGTGTCGCGCTGTCCAAGTGCAGTGAGAGATGCAGCCACTGAGTTCTGCTGTTGGGTAATGTCTCTGAAAGAAAACACAATCCTCCAGAGTAAATATTGATTTAGAAACCTAATCACTTGTCGATAAAGAGTGAATGTGTGCTGAGTGAATGACTTGAAGTGCTGAAGCAGCTCTGCCAATCACCAATCGTTATTGGACTCCGGACATAAGTTGCAGAGACACTTTCCAAAGCAGCTGATGTATTTATCAGGGTTCTATATGTCAGCGTTACTGAGGTGGCCTCCTCTCACTATCTGACTGCGGACAGGCTGCTAACCCCAGGTTCTGTTGTCTCCAGCCCAAATCACCAAGTGTGGGGCCAATTTGTTCCTGTCTCAGTTGTGGCTCACTGGGTAGAACTCTCACCTCAGAGTCAGAACGTCTTGGGTTCAAATCCCACTCCAGGAACTTGAGCACAAACATCCAGGCTGACACTCCCAGTGCTACACTGTTGGAGGGGTAGTAATGAGTGAGTGCTGCACTGTCGGAGGGGCAGTACTGAGGGAGGTGCCCTGTTTCAGATGAGACATTAAACTGAGACACTATTTCAAAGAAGAGCAGGGGAGCTATTCCTGGTCAATTTTTTATCAACATCACTAAAAAACAGATTATCTGGTCATTATCACATTGCTGTTTGTGGGAGCTTGCTGTGTGCAAATTGGCTGCCGCGTTTCCCACATTATAACAGTGACTACACTCCACAAGTACTTCATTGACTTTGGGAATTCCTGAGGTCATGAAAGTCGTTATATAAATCTATCCATTTATATCAGAGCAAGACATTCCTTCAATGTTACTCACACACCCTTGGGCTCAACCCAAAGCAAAAGGGTTGGCCTGCAAGCCAAACGCAAACCTTTGCTAGTGTCACTCTTACAGGGGAGGATTAAGAAAAAAAGGGATGCTTATGTCATATACCAATGGCTAAATACTTTAGAATCTTTAGAGGAATATAGAAAGTTAAAAGGCAAAATTAAAAAGGATATTAGGAATGCTAAGAGAGAGCACAAGAAATTCTTGGCCAGTAAAATTAAAGAAAACCCTAAGAAGTTCTATAAATATATTAAGAATAAGAGGGTAACTAAAGAAAGGGTAGGGCCTATTAGAGACCATGAGGGTAATCTTTGTGAGGAGGCGAAGATGTTGGTATGGTCCTTAACGAATACTTTGCATCTGTTTTCACAAAGGAAAGGGGCACTGCAGTTACTGCTATCGAGGAGGAGTATGATATTCTGGATGAAATAAATATAATGAGAGAGGAAGTATTAAGGGGTTTAGCAGCTTTGAAAGTGGATAAGTCTCCGGGCCCGGGTGAAATACATCCCAGGCTGTTGAGCGAAGTAAAAGAGGAAATAGCAGAGGCCTTGACCATCATTTTCCAGTCCTCTTTGGATCTGAGCATGGTGCCGGAGGATTGGAGGACTGCTAATGTAGTACCCTTGTTTAAGGAGGGAGAAAGGGATAGGCCGAGTAATTACAGGCCTGTCAGCCTAACCTCAGTGGTGGGAAAATTATTGGAAAAAATCCTGAAAGACAAGATAAATCTGCATTTGGATAGGCAAGGATTAATTAGGGACAGTCAGCATGGATTTGTTAAGGGAAGATCGTGTTTGACTAACCTAATTGAATTTTTTGAGGAGGTAACCAGGAGGGCCGATGAGGGTAGTGTGTAGTATATATGGACTTTAGCAAGGCTTTTGATAAGGTCCCGCATGGTGGACTGGTCATGAAGGTTAAAGCCCATAGGATGAGGAGAAACTTCTTCACTCAGAGAATTGTTAACCTGTGGAATTCCCGACCGCAGAGAGTTGTTGATGCCAGTTCATTGGATATATTCAAGAGGGAGTTAGATATGGCCCTTATGGCTAAAGGGATCAAGGGGTATGGAGAGAAAGCAGGAAAGGGGTACTGAGGGAATGATCAGCCATGATCTTATTGAATGGTGGTGCAGGTTCGAGGGGCTGAATGGCCTACTCCTGCACCTATTTTCTAAGTTTCTATGATCCAGGACAAAGTGGCAAGTTGGATCCAAAATTGGCTTGGAGGTAGGAAGCAAAGGGTAATGGTTGATGGATGTTTTTGTGACTGGAAGGATGTTTCCAGTGGGGTTCTGCAGGGCTCAGTACTGGGTCCCTTGCTTTTTGTGGTATATATCAATGATTTAGATTTGAATATAGGGAGTATGATTAAGAAGTTTGCAGATGACACTAAAAGTGACTGTGTGGTTGATAATCAAGAGGAAAGTCATGGTCTGCAGGAGGATATCAATCTACTGGTCAGGTGAGCAGAGCAGTGGCAAATGGAATTTAATTCAGAGAAGTGTGAGGTGATGCACTTTGGGAGGGCTAATAAGTAAAGGGTATACACATTAAACGGTAGGTCACTTAATAGTGTAGATGAACAAGGGGACCTTGGAGTTCTTGTCCACAGATCCCTGAAAGTACCAGGCCAGGTGGATAAGGTGTTTAAGAAGGCATACGGAATGCTTGCCTTTATTGGCCGAGGCATAGAATATAAGAGCAGGGAGGTTATGCTTAAATTGTATCATACATTGGTTAGGCCACAGCTGGACTACTGCGTGCAATTCTGGTCGCCGTATTATAGGAAGATCGTGATTGCACTGGAGAGGGTGCAGAGGAGATTTACTAGAATGCTGCCTGGAATGGAGAATCTTAGTTAAGAGGACAGATTGGATAGGCTGGGTTTGTTCTCATTGGAACAGAGGAGGTTGAGAGGAGACCTCATTGAGGTGTACAAAATATTGAGGGGCCTGGACATAGTGGATAGTAAGGGCCTATTTCCATTGGTGGAGGGGTCTATTATGAGGGGGTATAGTTTTAAGGTGGTTGGTGGAAGGTTCAGAGGGGATTTGAGGGGGGGCTTCTTTACATAGATGGTTGTGGGGGTCTGGAACTCACTGCCTGGAAGAGTGGTGGATGCAGAAACCCCTCACCACTTTTAAGAGATGGTTGGATGGGCACTTGAAGTGCAGTAACCTGCAGGGTTACGGACCTAGAGCTGGTTATTGGGATTAGACTGGATGATCTTTTGTTGGACAGCGCAGATATAATGGTAAGTACTGCAGGGAATAGAATACGGCCAGGGTGATCTCCTGGACTAGTGTCGACCACCTGGATGGGTCGGAGAGGAATTTTCCCAGATGCTTTTCTCCCTAAATGGGCTTTTATCTGGTTTTTATCCTTCTCCCAGGAGATCACGTGGCTCCGGTTGGGGTGGAGTGTAGAATGTTTCAGTATAAGGGGTGTCGCAGTTGTGTGGGGCGGACTGGTTGGGCTGGGTGCTCTTTACCTTTCCGCCATTGTTCATAGGTTTATATATAACCTTCAGGGCTGCTGACCGAGGGCCGTGCGGCTCTTTGTCGGCCGGTGCAGACACGATGGGCCGGAATGGCCTCCTTCTGCGCTGTAAATTTCTAAGTTTCTATGTTTCTTCTATGTTTCTAAAGGAGCGGTGCGTGTGTGTCAATACCAACCATCCATCCATTTTTGGACAGGACTCACTCTGACTCAGTTGTTGGAAAATTCAGGAATATCACCGACCTGTCGATCTTTACAATGATTATTTTTTTCTGTCTTTTGTTTTTCTGCTGATGAGGGATTTGAGCTCAGGAACAATTCCATGCATGACCACAGTGCTCTTGCAGCTCACCCGTGTGCTCATTCTTCGTGTGAGAGCCTGGACAGTGATTGTTGCCAGGCTATTCGACTATGCAGGCAGCACTCTGCCCTTGTTCAGATTCTAGACTTGTGCGTTTGTGAACATTGGTGGTTGGGGAGTGATCAGGAGCAGGGAAACAGGGGAAACAACTGACCCTTCGCAAGAACTACATCGCGCACTGATTCATTTGTGATCTCTGGATTATCTGCAGTGATCTGATTTATCGCTGACCTTTCAAATAACCTCAGGCGACCGACAGTATCTAACATTACTCACGCTGGTCTCCACAGTCACTGCAATAGTCTTTAAACTGTTGGATCCAAGCGAGTGGGTTGTGTTGTTTGAAAAGCAGCTTTAGTCATCGGACCAAGGTGTGGAAGTCTCCACTTACACATTTGTAAAGAAACTGTTTTTCTTTATTTAAAACCGATTGGGTTACAAGTGTAAAGTTATGGCTGTAACATTTATTGCACAGTTTGTGATATACTTCACACACGGATCATCCGAATGCAATAAGACCAATGAAAGCTTTTAAAGAATGAGGGGCCAGAGATATAAGATTAAATGTAAGCAAAATTCGGCTTAACTCTCACCAAGTCCCGTTCACCCGTCACCCTCTGTGCTCACTGACCTAACTCTCACCAAGTCCCGCTCACCCATCACCCTCTGTGCTCACTGACCTAACTCTCACCAAGTCCCGCTCACCCATCACCCTCTGTGCTCAATGACCTAACTCGCACCAAGTCCCGCTCACCCATCACCCTCTGTGCTCACTGACCTAACTCACACCAAGTCCCGCTCACCCATCACCCTTGTGCTCACTGACCTAACTCTCACCAAGTCCCACTCACCCATCACCCTCTGTGCTCACTGACCTAACTCTCACCAAGTCCCGCTCACCCATCACCCTTGTGCTCACTGACCTAACTCGCACCAAGTCCCGCTCACCCATCACCCTCTGTGCTCAATGACCTAACTCGCACCAAGTCCTGCTCACCCATCACCCTCTGTGCTCAATGACCTAACTCGCACCAAGTCCCGCTCACCCATCACCCTCTGTGCTCACTGACCTAACTCTCACCAAGTCCCGCTCACCCATCACCCTCTGTGCTCACTGACCTAACTCTCACCAAGTCCCGCTCACCCATCACCCTCTGTGCTCACTGACCTAACTCGCACCAAGTCCCGCTCACCCATCACCCTCTGTGCTCACTGACCTAACTCTCACCAAGTCCCGCTCACCCATCACCCTTGTGCTCACTGACCTAACTCTCACCAAGTCCCACTCACCCATCACCCTCTGTGCTCACTGACCTAACTCTCACCAAGTCCCGCTCACCCATCACCCTTGTGCTCACTGACCTAACTCGCACCAAGTCCCGCTCACCCATCACCCTCTGTGCTCAATGACCTAACTCGCACCAAGTCCTGCTCACCCATCACCCTCTGTGCTCAATGACCTAACTCGCACCAAGTCCCGCTCACCCATCACCCTCTGTGCTCACTGACCTAACTCTCACCGAGTCCCGCTTACCCATCACCCTCTGTGCTCACTGACCTAACTCTCACCAAGTCCCGCTCACCCATCACCCTTGTGCTCACTTACCTACATTGATTTCTGGTTAAACAACGCCTTGATTCTCATCCTTCTTTTGAAATTCCTCCCTGGCCTCGGCCCTCTCTATCTCTGTAATCTCCTCCAGCCCCACAACCCTCTGAGATATCTGCGCTCCTCTAATTCTGCCCTCTTGTCCATCGCTGATTATAATCGCTCTACCATTGGTGGCCGTGCCTTCAGCTGCCTGGGCCAGACTCTCTGGAACTCCCTCCCTAAACCTCTTTGCCTCTCTATCTCTCATGTCCTTTAAGACACACCTTAAAACCTCCATCATCGACCAAGCTTTTGGTCAGCTGCCCTAATTTCTTCCTATGCGGCTCGGTGTCAAATTCTGTCTGGTTGTGCTCCTGGACTTGGGATGTTTTAGTAGTTAAAGGCACTATATAAATGCAAGTTGTTATTGAACCATGGAGGTTGAAAGATGGTGGGTGGATATGGTACACACCTTCATCAGTGAAGCTTTCTGCTAACTGACAACTCACAAAATAATACTGGCTGATTGATGGGCCCCACTCGACAATCAATTGCCGGCAGTTACGAGATGAAGTTTGGAATTTGGGTGAGGTCCAGCTGTGAATTCATTTTTGCTTTCTTTAGATCATACAAAGTGTTTTTAACAAGCACAAAATGATTTTCGATTCAAGCTCTTCACTACTAATAGATTGACATGCGACATGTAAGGAGTGGGTTTGGTTAACAAGATTTAGGGCATCATCATCATAGGCGGTCCCTCGGAATCGAGGAAGACTTGCTTCCACTCTTAAAATGAGTCCTTAGGTGGCTGAACAGTCCAATCCGAGAGCCACAGTCCCTGTCACAGGTGGGACAGACAGTGGTTGAGGGAAGGGGAGGGTGGGACAGGTTTGCCGCACGCTCCTTCCGCTGCCTGTGCTTGGTTTCTGCATGCTCTCGGCGACGAGACTCGAGGTGCTCAGCGCCCTCCCGGATGCACTTCCTCCACTTAGGGCGGTCTTTGGCCAGGGACTCCCAGGTGCCCCTGTGGCCGAGGAGCTCCTCCCGGAGTCACTGTGCGGATTTCGTCCCCTACGGGGCACAACGGACATGACTTAGAGCAGAGGGCAGGAAGAAAGCTGTTCACACACATAGCGGTGAGATTGTGGGATTCACTCGCAGGGTCAGTGGCTGAGGCAGAGACTGTCAATGTTCATTAGGCTGGAGGGGAGGATGAAGGAAAGGGGATTGAAGTGATTTGGGCAGACGGTGGGTAAATGTGATGGGGGGTAATCACGGGGGAGTGGACGGGCTGAATGGCCTACTCCTGTGTTGTAAACTTTGAGATAATTCTAGCTATTTCATCAGCAGATGGATGAAGGAGGCGACATTTAATTCAATGCTTTCCCCTCTGCTCACTCACACAGTTTGCCCTGTGACATTCTTCCCACGCACCAACTGGCCATCTCAGATTTCACCTTCCACCCATTCCCACGCCCCCCCAGAGCACCAGTCTCCTAAACTGGACCCCATTCCCACGCACCCCCCAGAGCACCAGTCTCCTAAACTGGACCCCATTCCCACGCCCCCCCAGAGCACCAGTCTCCTAAACTGGACCCCATTCCCACGCACCCCCCAGAGCACCAGTCTCCTAAACTGGACCCCATTCCCACGCCCCCCCAGAGCACCAGTCTCCTAAACTGGACCCCATTCCCACGCCCCCCCAGAGCACCAGTCTCCTGAACTGGACCCCATTCCCACGCCCCCCCCCAGAGAACCAGTCTCCTAAACTGGACCCCATTCCCACGCCCCCCAAGAGCACCAGTCTCCTGAACTGGACCCCATTCCCGTGCCCCCCCAGAGCACCAGTCTCCTGAACTGGACCCCATTCCCGTGCCCCCCCAGAGCACCAGTCTCCTAAACTGGACCCCATTCCCGTGCCCCCCCAGAGCACCAGTCTCCTAAACTGGACCCCATTCCCACGCCCCCCCAGAGCACCAGTCTCCTGAACTGGACCCCATTCCCACGCCCCCCCAGAGCACCAGTCTCCTGAACTGGACCCCATTCCCACGCCCCCCCAGAGCACCAATCTCCTAAACTGGACCCCATTCCCGTGCCCCCTAGAGCACCAGTCTCCTGAACTGGACCCCATTCCCGTGCCCCCCAGAGCACCAGATTCCTAAACTGGACCCCATTCCCGTGCCCCCGGAGCACTAGTCTCCTGAACTGGACCCCATTCCCATGCTCCCCAAGAGCACCAGTCTCCTAAACTGGACCCCATTCCCACGCCCCCCCCCCAGAGAACCAGTCTCCTAAACTGGACCCCATTCCCACCCCCCCCCAAAGCACCAGTCTCCTAAACTGGACCTCATTCCCGTGCCCCCCCCAGAGCACCAGTCTCCTAAACTGGACCCCATTCCCGTGCCCCCCGGAGCACCAGTCTCCTGAACTGGACCCCATTCCCGTGCCCCCCAGAGCACCAGATTCCTAAACTGGACCCCATTCCCGTGCCCCCCGGAGCACCAGTCTCCTAAACTGGACCCCATTCCCGTGCCCCCCCAGAGCACCAGTCTCCTAAACTGGACCCCATTCCCGTGCCCCCCCAGAGCACCAGTCTCCTAAACTGGACCCCATTCCCACGCCCCCCCAGAGCACCAGTCTCCTGAACTGGACCCCATTCCCACGCCCCCCCCAGAGCACCAGTCTCCTGAACTGGACCCCATTCCCACGCCCCCCCAGAGCACCAATCTCCTAAACTGGACCCCATTCCCGTGCCCCCTAGAGCACCAGTCTCCTGAACTGGACCCCATTCCCGTGCCCCCCAGAGCACCAGATTCCTAAACTGGACCCCATTCCCGTGCCCCCGGAGCACTAGTCTCCTGAACTGGACCCCATTCCCGCGCCCCCCCAGAGCACCAGTCTCCTAAACTGGACCCCATTCCCGTGCCCCCCGGAGCACCAGTCTCCTAAACTGGACCCCATTCCCGTGCCCCCCGGAGCACCAGTCTCCTAAACTAGACCCCATTCCCGTGCCCCCCCAGAGCACCAGTCTCCTAAACTGGACCCCATTCCCGTGCCCCCCCAGAGCACCAGTCTCCTAAACTGGACCCCATTCCCGTGCCCCCCCAGAGCACCAGTCTCCTAAACTGGACCCCATTCCCGTGCCCCCGCAGAGCACCAGTCTCCTAAACTGGACCCCATTCCCATGCTCCCCAAGAGCACCAGTCTCCTAAACTGGACCCCATTCCCACGCCCCCCCCCCAGAGAACCAGTCTCCTAAACTGGACCCCATTCCCACACCCCCCCAAAGCACCAGTCTCCTAAACTGGACCTCATTCCCGTGCCCCCCCCCAGAGCACCAGTCTCCTAAACTGGACCCCATTCCCGTGCCCCCCCAAAGCACCAGTCTCCTAAACTGGACCCCATTCCCGTGCCCCCTAGAGCACCAGTCTCCTGAACTGGACCCCATTCCCGTGCCCCCCAGAGCACCAGATTCCTAAACTGGACCCCATTCCCGTGCCCCCCGGAGCACCAGTCTCCTAAACTGGACCCCATTCCCGCGCCCCCCCAGAGCACCAGTCTCCTGAACTGGACCCCATTCCCGCGCCCCCCCCAGAGCACCAGTCTCCTAAACTGGACCCCATTCCCGTGCCCCCTGAGCACCAGTCTCCTAAACTGGACCCCATTCCAGTGCCCCCCGGAGCACCAGTCTCCTGAACTGGACCCCATTCCCGCGCCCCCCCCAGAGCACCAGTCTCCTAAACTGGACCCCATTCCTGTGCCCCCCGGAGAACCAGTCTCCTAAACTGGACCCCATTCCCGTGCCCCCTGAGCACCAGTCTCCTAAACTGGACCCCATTCCCGTGCCCCCCCAGAGCACCAGTCTCCTAAACTGGACCCCATTCCCATGCCCCCCGGAGCACCAGTCTCCTGAACTGGACCCCATTCCCACGCCCCCCCCCCCCAGAGCACCAGTCTCCTAAACTGGACCCCATTCCCACGCCCCCCCCAGAGCACCAGTCTCCTAAACTGGACCCCATTCCCATGGCCCCCCCAGAGCACCAGTCTCCTGAACTGGACCCCATTCCAGTGCCCCCCGGAGCACCAGTCTCCTGAACTGGACCCCATTCCCGCGCCCCCCCCAGAGCACCAGTCTCCTAAACTGGACCCCATTCCTGTGCCCCCCGGAGAACCAGTCTCCTAAACTGGACCCCATTCCCGTGCCCCCTGAGCACCAGTCTCCTAAACTGGACCCCATTCCCGTGCCCCCCCAGAGCACCAGTCTCCTAAACTGGACGCCATTCCCATGCCCCCCGGAGCACCAGTCTCCTGAACTGGACCCCATTCCCACGCCCCCCCCCCCCAGAGCACCAGTCTCCTAAACTGGACCCCATTCCCACGCCCCCCCCAGAGCACCAGTCTCCTAAACTGGACCCCATTCCCATGGCCCCCCCAGAGCACCAGTCTCCTGAACTGGACCCCATTCCAGTGCCCCCCGGAGCACCAGATTCCTAAACTGGACCCCATTCCCGCGCCCCCCCAGAGCACCAGTCTCCTGAACTGGACCCCATTCCCGCGCCCCCCAGAGCACCAGTCTCCTGAACTGGACCCCATTCCCACGCCCCCCCCAGAGCACCAGTCTCCTGAACTGGACCCCATTCCCGTGCCCCCCAGAGCACCAGATTCCTAAACTGGACCCCATTCCCGCACCCCCCCAGAGCACCAGTCTCCTAAACTGGACCCCATTCCCGCGCCCCCCCAGAGCACCAGTCTTCAGCTGGTCCTGCCTATCCCAGGCTTGCCACACCAGCCCTCACAAGCGGCCAGGTCGGAGAGATATTGCTGCAACCCTGCCCACTCACTCCGCGATCTCCCTTACACGCCTCCTGAGTGCATTCTGGTACAACATTGACTGACGGGTTAATACCGAGACTGTTTGAAAGTCCGTCCTCCGCTTGTGGCAATTTTGGTCCTCTCTCCTGGCCTGATGTCACTGACTGGGTGACAGTCAATCGATACACTGGTGCCAGCCCCCTCCCCTTATCTCACTCAATGGGCCATGGGCTTGTCTGGACAGTGTGTGTTGACAGGTTATTTGAGATATGAGGGGACCAATTGAGGTGGATGTAAGAAGGGTCTTAAAGGAAGAGAGAGAGGCGAAGAGATTTAGGGAGGGAGTACCAGAGCTTGGGGTCCAGGCAGCTGAAGGCACGGCCACCAATGGTGGAGCGATAGAAATCGGGGATGCTAGAGACCAGAATTGGAGGAGCGCAGATACTCGGAGGGTTGTGGGGCTGGAGGAGATTACAGAGTTAGGGAGGGGCGATGCCATGGAGGGATTTGAAAACAAGGATGAGAAGTTTAAAATTGAGGCGTTGCTTAACTGGGAGCCAATATAGGTAAGGGGCAGGGATGTGTTACTACAGTTGTATAGGGCCTTGGTGAGGCCACACCTGGAGTATTGTGTACAGTTTTGGTCTCCTAACTTGAGGAAGGACATTCTTGCTATTGAGGGAGTGCAGCGAAGGTTCATCAGACTGATTCCCGGGATGGCGGGACTGACATATCAAGAAAGACTGGATCAACTGGGCTTGTATTTACTGGAGTTCAGAAGAATGAGAGGGGATCTCATAGAAATGTTTAAAATTCTGACGGGTTTAGACAGGTTAGATGCAGGAAGAATGTTCCCAATGTTGGGGAAGTCCAGAACCAGAGGTCACAGTCTAAGGATAAGGGGTAAGCCATTTAGGACCGAGATGAGGAGAAACTTCTTCACCCAGAGTGGTGAACCTGTGGAATTCTCTACCATAGGAAGTTATTGAGGCTAATTCACTAAATATATTCAAAAAGGAGTTAGATGTGGTCCTTACTACTAGGGGGATCAAAGGGTATGGCGAGAATGCAGGAATGAGGTACTGAAGTTGCATGTTCAGCCATGAACTCATTGAATGGCGGTGCAGGCTCAAAGGGCCGAATGGCCTACTCCTGCACCTTTTTCTATGTTTCTATGTTTCTAAGCGAGCACAGGGGTGATGGGTGAGCGGGACTTGATGTGAGTTAGCAGAGAGGAAGCTGAGTTTTGGATCAACTCAAGTTTACATGGGGTGATATGTGGGAGGCCAGCCAGGACAGCATCGGGAATAGCCGAGTGTGGAGGTAACAAAGGCATGGACGAGGGTTTCAGCAGCGGATGAGCGGCAGAGATGGGCGAAATTACGGAGATGGAAATAGGCGGTGTTAGTGATGGAGAGGATATGGGGTTTGGAAACCCAGCTGGAGGGTTGAGCAGCGGGTTGAGGCTGCGGACAGTCTGGTTCAGTCTGAGACACTGGCTGGGGAGAGGGATGGAGTTAGTGGGTGGGGAGTGTGGAATTTCTATTGGTGGCCGAAGACGATGGCTTCGGTCTTGCTAACGTTCAGGCACTTTGTGATGTGGACGTTTGACCCCAGAGTCGCTGATCTCACTCAGAGCGATGGTGGGAGTCGTCGGGAGCTGTGGCAGGGATCGCAGGTAATCAGTCACACTCTAACAATCCCCTGGGAGGACCAACGTTAGCGTCCTCGACCAGGCCAACATCCCCAGCATCGAAGCACTGACCACACTTGATCAGCTCCGCTGGGCAGGCCACATTGTCCGCACGCCTGACACGAGACTCCCAAAGCAAGCGCTCTACTCAGAACTCCTACACAGCAAGCGAGCCCCAGGTGGGCAGAGGAAACGTTACAAGGGACCACCCTCAAAGCCTCCCTGATAAAGTGCAACATCCCCACCGACACCTGGGAGTCCCTGGCCAAAGACCGCCCTAAGTGGAGGAAGTGCATCCAGGAGGGCGCTGAGCACCTCGAGTCTTGTCGCCGAGAGCATGCAGAAACCAAGCGCAGGCAGCGGAAGGAGCGTGCGGCAAACCTGTCCCACCCTCCCCTTCCCTCAACCACTGTCTGTCCCACCTGTGA
Organism: Pristiophorus japonicus; assembly: GCF_044704955.1. Lineage (NCBI taxonomy): Eukaryota > Metazoa > Chordata > Chondrichthyes > Pristiophoridae > Pristiophorus > Pristiophorus japonicus. The sequence goes on from NC_091989.1 coordinate 194,470,138, forward strand.
CTGAGACTCTAATTCCTGTATTGGACTGTTCAGCCACCTAAGGACTCATTTTTAACGTGGAAGCAAGTCTTCCTTGATTCCGAGGGACTGCCTGTGATGATGATGACAAGTACAACATTCATAGGAAGACTGTTAGTTTTGCACAGCTCAGTTTCCAATCTTCACCACGTACTCCAAGCTGAGAAAAGGCCTGGACACACTGAGTTGAGTGATGCTTGTGACAGACCGTGTGTGAATTTGAACACTCTCCCACAGCGCTCCTCACTCACTGCATGGATTACTTTATGCACTCAGATTACTTTTTAATATTTATTTTTCATTTCTCGATGGCTGAGGATCAGACAGGCTTTAAGCTGCAACCTAACACCCTCTCTCATTGAGATGCATTCTATCATTAAACATTCATGAGATAAAAGTGATTTTAATGCAGATAAAATGAAACCAGGGGACGTATTATGCATCTACTAATTGGAAAAGAGACAGACCGAGTCCTGTGCATCCAGCCCCAACCTCTTCCATTACAAGCCGACACAACCCTTGTCTCCAATCCTCTTCCCTAGTCCCTATTCGCTTAAAGCGGCCGTACCCGGCCCGAGAGTGGGGCCCACACTCCCATCTGTACACCAATCAGTCCTCACATGCAAGCCAGTTTAAACACACATTTATTTGCAATGCACACATGCCTGGACTGAGTCTCACCGACAGCCTCCTGCACGTTTTGAGTACTGACAATAAATATCGCTGCCCGGGAACATGTGAGACATACACATGGGTTGGCCAGTCCCAGGTGCGAGTGAATCGTTCTCTTTTACCCGCTGTGTGTACTGTGTGTGTACATGAGACACTGACACATACACGGGCCGAACAGTACCAGTCGGGAGCGAACCGTTCCCTTTTACCCGCTGTGTGTACTGTACGTGTACAGGAGACACTGACACATACACGGGCCGAACAGTACCAGTCGGGAGCAAACCGTTCCCTTTTAAGGTGGAGTTAGTCAGATTTTGAATGAAAAGGGAGTGAAGGGTTATGGGGAGCGGGCAGGGAAGTGGAGCTGATTCCATGATCGGATCAGCCATGATCGTAGTAAATGGCGGAGCAGGCTCGAAGAGCCGTATGGACTACTCCTGGTCCTATTTCTTATGTTCTTATGTTTTACCTGCTGTGTGTTTTTTATGTACAG